>NC_056729.1:1192446181-1192621181 GCF_019279795.1 Protopterus annectens | reverse complement strand
GAAAAGCTGAAAGACACAAACAATTGATGGCTATCATGCTTGCTAAATGTTTTAGAATACTGGTACTTCAGAAATTAGGTCTTTAATATAGTTATCTGGTAATTAAATTAGTCAAGATATTCCCTGAAGCAACTGCTTCAACTTGAATCTAAGAATCTGATATCTTCCACATTTAGTGCTATCTAGCATTCTGACAAAAGGTTAATACTTAAGCCTTGGAAAAGTGTTGTACATTCAAGATATTTTATAACACATTGCAATTCAACTGGAGTGTTAAGGCTGTAAAGCCATTGAGCTTAAATGTTAGTCAGTGAATTTAATGACACGGAAGCTGTTTTTTTTATTTAATTCAAATACTACAGCATTAATAAATAGGTGGTTGCCGCCCCAGAAATTATGGTATTCAGTCAATCATACAACACATTCCAGTTCAGTGAATTGCACTGCAGTATATAAAAATTTTATTTCATTACTGAATCTATCATAACAATGGTACATGAGTTTGGCTCTAATCTTAAAGGACAATAAAAAAGTAAAGAGATGAGGAGATTGAATCCATGCTATATATCAGGTTTTATGGTTCATCAATAATTTAAATTATATAACAATGCTGTGAGTTGGTGCAGAGAACAGAGCTGCAGCCTCATAGAGCTTGATATTGTTTCTTTACCCAGCAGGCTTCCTGCATCCTTGTGGATTTTTCAAAGGGTCTCTGGTTTCTTCTCACAACTCAAAGGCATACTGATAGGGTCTATATTAGATGAACGAAAGTTCATCTTAGCGAACGCTCACATGAGCGAATATCCAGGTACTCAAAACTGCTCCCCCCACACCCTCCTAAATATATATTCCAACTCTGAGATCGCACTACCGTGAAGAAAGTGCAAATATTCCCATATTCACTGTACCGCGATCTCACAATTGCAATTTCGAGTTCCACAATATTCGCTCATGTGAATGTTCACTAAGATGTACGAAGTTCATCTAACATAGACCCCTGATAGGGTCTATATTAGATGAATGAAAGTTCATCTTAACGAACGCTCACATGAGAGAAAATCCAGGTACTCGAAACTGCAATTGTGAGGGACTGCACCCCCACACCCCCCTAAATATATATTCCAACTCCACAATTGCACTACAGTGAGGAAAGGGCAGATATTCTCATCTTCACTGTACCACGATCTCACAGTTGTGGTTTTGAGTTCCACAATATTCGCTCATGTGAGCGTTCGCTAACATCAACTTACGTTCATCTAATATAGACCCTACTGACAGGCTATCATTTACATTGCCTGTATCTGTGGTTATATACTTATATAGGTAGATAGATAGATAGATAGGTAGATAGATAGATAGATAGATAGATAGATAGATAGATAGATAGATAGATAGATAGATAGATAGATAGATAGATAGATAAGATATAATGTGTGTGTCACTGTGTTTGTATGGACTCTTAAACAGTTGATCTTTCATTACATTTATTTATGCTGGAAAGTTGACCACGCACCTAAGTGAAAACAAAACAAAACTGAACCTATTTTAAAAGTATATATTGCTTACTTTTGCAATCAATAATACATTAAAAAAATGCTAAAAACCATATGTTAATTCCTCCACATACCACTGACATGGGGTTTCTACACCATATTCCCAACCCATATATATTAACTCCAGTGTCACAAAACCAAAATCACAAGAAAAACACCATAACAAAATGCAAAATGTCAATTACACCACTCACTTCCTCCTGATCGCAATAAAGAGTGGGTTGTTTCAAGGACAATTTTCATCCATAACCCCAAAATGGCAATAACTACATCATGGCAAGCAGCAACATATATGCAACATTCACAAACTAGGCTATAACACACAGGTGCTGAATAGTTAATACTGCAACAAGCAGACCCTTGCATTATAATTATAATATTTTGAAATGCAAGCATACACACTAATGATCATAGTATATATCAATGTAAGTGAAGAGTTTCCATACATACTTGCAGATTAACACAGAATGCAACCAAAATAACCAAATAAAAAAACTCAGAAGCCAAGAAGCAAAATACTTTCCAATTTAATCTCTCAAGTTTTTTACTTCTTTGCTCCCGAGTTGTTTTATATCCTTACAGAGTGCATATTTTCAGAGTAATTATCTAGGTATAGTACTTTTGTACACACCGATTTCAGAGTATTTCAATACTATTTAATAACTAATTGTTAAACGATTTTTGTAGGTGAGATTTAACTGGAGTATAACTGTTGGATAGTTCTGAGTGATTGCTGTATTAATGGTAGGAAGTTAACCATCATCTCCTAAAGTACTTTGATATTCTTTTCTTACATATTCAGGGAGATTTTCCCAGAACATTTGGTAGTCTTTGAGTTTTCTTATGTCTTGTTGAAGTGGATTACATTCTGCAGGTAATAACTTAGTAAAAGACATCCATCCTCAAGACTTGCTGATACATGGCCTGATAAAACTGGAGCTTTATTGTTGGGTGAGCAAAGGGAGAACGATTTTAGACAGGACTGATGTTTAGCATCAGGTAGACAAGTATGGTTACAGCCATACCTCTCAACCTTTGAGCCCAAGAAATTGGGACAAAGCCTGACAAGGCCCCAGAAACAGGGATAGATTTTAAATACTGCTCTTATAAACTTATGATGTTGCTAGAATAACAGGGTATGTATCAAAAGGCATTTCCTAAAGAATATCTGTATCTATCCAAATCGATTGATCCATCTCTGAGTCTAAAGTCCCTTCCATCTGGAAACAATTCTAAATTCTACTTATCCACAAAGGAGGTAACTCCTCAGATATCACCAATTTCATACCTATCACTATCCTCTCCCCTCTCTCTAAAGTCCTGGAAAAATGTATACACAAACAAGTCATGCAACCTCTAATACAGGGAAATCTGCTCACACCCACTGAACATGGTGCCTGACCTAAACATACACTACTACAGCCCTAATATCCTTCCTTAACACATTTCTCTAACCAGAGAGGACCACAAACTTATATCTTGCCTACTCTTAGATCTGTCAAAGGCTTTCAACACTGTCTCTCACTATCTTATGTTGGAAAAACTGTCTAACCTTAACTTTTCCCGTGATACTGTTGCATGGTTCTCCTGCTCATCACTGATAGGCTGCAATCAGTGAGATAGCACTCTGCACTGTCCCCTCTTCTCCCTGTAAAAATGGGGGCTTCCCAAGGATCTATTCTTGGGCCATTACTTTGTCATATCTTTACTAATCTACTCTATACTTCTTGCCCTCAGTCTTCCCTAGTTCAATATGCAGATGACTCTACAGTCATCACCACTGCCAACTCTCCCACTGAGCTCTTCTCAGCTACTGAGACATCCTTTAACTCAGTTGAAACCTGGATCTCCAATAACCAGCTCATCCGCAACCCTAAAAATTAACTAAACTGTTACTCTTTCTCCCCAAAAATGTTAACCATATTAAATCCACCTCCTCCATGCTGTGTTGTAATAACACTCCCATTGAGGTTGAATCTAGCACAAAACTCCTCGGCATCACCATCGACAATTAGCCTAAATGTGACCTACATGTAAATGATTGTATCAGGAAGACTGAACAGAAATTAGGGCTCCTGTACAGAAACAAGAAGTTTCGCACCACTGAAGCCAGGGTTGCTCTCTCTCATCCTTACCTTCTACCCAGTCTTATGTATAGCTCCCAAATTCTCACAAATCTCAACTCCTCATTCCTTACCAAACTAGAATCTATGTACAACAAGGTAGCTAGATTTGCTGCTCAACAAATTTACAAATCTCATCACTGTCTCTCTCTAAAACACCTAAAACTGGCTTGAACTACCCCACCTGCTTTGCATCTCTCAGTTCCAGATCATTCACTCTATCCTATTACAGCCTTCCTACTATCCGACTCTATCCTCCCTCATCTCCCACTATTCTCCTACTAGACCTCTCCGGAGCTTTACCCAACACCTGCTACACATCTATAAACCCAAGATCAAATCTGGGTGCAACATATATAGCTATCATCCTACTATTGCTTGGAATAAACTTCCACTAGAAATCAGGACCCTCACAAATCCTAAACAATTTAAGGCAACCAACAAAGAGTATTTTAAATGTCATTGGGCTTGCCACTGTACTCACCCTCACTGAATATTCCTCCCATCCAAATGACAATCAACCTCCTGCCCTCCACTTTTCCTCTCACAAGCTCACTCTAACCTTCCCTTAACTAGTCATTCAACTGTCTTCTATAACGTAATCTGCTAATACATTTAAGAAACACTTAATTGTAGCTGTCCTGCCTAACTGCAACTTTCAATATGACCTGTACTGCGTTATGTAACCTTTTATGTCAATATTTCTTATTCTTATATGACATATTACTAATATCTATTGCTTTGTCTTGTAAGAATTGTGAATTTTCTGCTGTTCACTACTTTGGTTATATGATTATTGTGTAATATTTGTATAATATTTAGAGGTTTTCTTCCTGGGCCTCCACTGAAAAAGGGCTTCTCTGCTTAGTCAGACTTACTCGGTGAAAAAATGTAAAGTAAATAAATATGAAGCATGAAATGCAAATGTATAACATTATTTACTAATTTCGTTTCTCAGATCATCCCAGTGATTTGCCAGAAAAACAAAAACTTTATGAGAAACACAAAATTTTGAGGCAAATGTGAAAATTTGGACAGTTGAGAGATATGGTGCAGCACAGCTACTTGGACGTTTAGAAATTTGGATGGAGTGAGATAACTGACAGATTTACATGAAAGGATAGCCAGGAAGAATCAGTAAGAAAATAACCATGACAGTGGAGGGAGGAAGAAAAATGAGAATGCCTGACTTCAAGAGGTATATTATAGCTTTCAGTTTAATGCAGCATTTGAGAGGGCAGGAGACTAGAGACAGAAAGAGAGAGAGAGACCAAGACTAGAATGAGTCTTAATGCAAGATGGAGTAAAATGAGAATATGAAGCCTCTATGCTATGGTATGGAGTGATGCCGTACAGGTGCTATTGAGACATATGAGATAGACTGTTTAGAAATAAGGTTATGAGGGCAAGGTGCATTTACCAAGGAAAACTTGTAGGTGAAGATCAGCCATTAGTAAGGAGGGAGTAACAAGGGATCAAGTATGTCAAAGATGTAGAAAGACAGGTTCAGGTATATAAGTCAGAGGATTTTGTTGAGGTACAAGAAGAGTTTGCAATTCTTAGACTGAATTGTTTGCTATATAGGAGCTTAAGGTCTTAGAGAATGGGTAAAGGGGAGAAGCAAAATGAGGTGGGAAAAAAGTATTAGGGGAGGTGGGCTTTTTTGGGAAGATATGAGACTAGTTAGAAAAAGAAGCACAATTTTTTATACAGACAGTTAAGGGGTTAAAGTGACCAGGGAGCAAGCACAAGGGTTAAGAGGGAAAGAAGGGGTGAAGTATTGAAGGTGATTCAGATATTACAGAATCTGGATCCAGTGGAGGAGCAGCTATTGAAGGTTATTGCCAGTGGCGGCTGGTGACTTCAAATCAAAGGGGGGGCTGCAGGAGACAGCTGAATGGGTGTGGTCATTGGGAAGGGGTGTGGTCAACTAGAAAGGGGTGGAGCTATCCTCAACAACACAGTAACTGGGACTTAAATTAAATACGCTGCCCTGGGTGCCAAACCATCATTATGAGAGTCCAATGAAGACAAAATGAAGTGTAGAAGAAAAAAAATATTTCAATGTATTGGCTACATGACAGCCGACTTAATATCTAGATGGAAAAAAAGGTTGTGAGGCATGAAAAACTAAATTTCTTTTTAAATACATTACTGGAATGCCAGACAAAAATCAACTATAAAAAAGCAAGCACCACTCAACTCAAACCACTTCTCCTGGCACTGCAGTTCTAATTATAATTTATATTCAGCTTTATAAAAGTACAAAGTAACATCCTGAAAGTAGCAATCTCTGTGATACCCTCACTTGTAAAAATGTTTCTTATCCAAAAAAGTCCTGCTACCTCACAAATATCTACTTGTTTCATGGGGAAAACATGATCAAAGTAAAAAATGAACAGCAAAAAAGAAGCAAGCTCAAGATAAATTGCTTAAAGGATTACTGCACAGGTTATGGACCACACGATAGATTGGCATTCTGTTTAGTTTACTTTAAGGCTAAAGCCTGCAAAGATGGCTGCAAGTGCCTTATTGGCAGATGCCTTATTGCATAACCTTTCTGTATTAAGTAAAAAGCTTTGAAACTGACCTAACATTATGTATGGCTACAACTGTTTGTGTTCCTTAATGTTTGTTGATATTGTAACCAAGTTTGTTTTTTTGTTTCTTATTTTCATTATATGTCTTTATTAACAACATGTCTCTCTTTATTATGTTTTGTGTGGAGCTTTTCTCCCCGGGCCTCTACTGAAAATGGAAATATATCCAGCTAGACTAGCACGGTCAACAAATGTAAAATAAAAATAAAATAAAAAAAATAAAGTCTCCAACAAATTTAATGAGGTTCTGAAAATACTGTAATCCTGTCCTTTATTACAAATGCATTTCAATACCCAAGGCTTATATGTTATCTAGTTATGTAAAATATTCTCTGCATGGCAACAACAAAAAGGCTTTCAATGTTGGTAATTCTTTAACAGTATGTTTATTAAAGCTTACTTGCATCTTACAATCTCAGATAAGCTTACCTGATGGCCATTAAAACAATGGTACTTAAACACAGAGCAACAGGCACTGCAACATGCATTTTCTGAATAATAAGAAGCATAAATCAACAGTATGGATGGGGGGATACTCTGCACACTTACACTGCATAACTGCTCCTTGCCTTGCTTGGACACATCCAGAGTCACTACATGTGGGAGTGGGGTGCAACAAGTATGTCACAATTTGAAATGTCTCTGGATGACGGTATTGGCCCTGACACATTTGTCATACCTCTCAAGCTCAGAGCAAGAAATCTGGACAAAGCCATGAATAGAAGTGGGACAAAAACCCAAAAATAAGGACAATTTTTAAATATTGCTCTTATAAACTTAGAAAGATAATAGAACAGTAGGTCTTGCATTACTATGGATTTTCTGAAGGGTATGAAATCTGAAACTCATATGTCTTATTTCCTAAATTCACTCTTTAATTATTTGCCACTAATATGCCAGAAACACACAATTTTATGAAAAACGGACCAAATGTGATGCAAAAATATAAAATAGCCACACAATACAGCTGGGAACCTGTCAAAAAAGGGACACTTTAATATTAGTACTGTTAACTTGAGCAGCTGACAAAATAGAGAATCTACATGCATTTCTGAAATAAAAGTAATCTACAACTCTGATCATTACAATTATTTATTAATTGTAAACCCTCTACGTTTTCTTCCAAAATTGCCATTTTGCAGAGGGATTTATTAGAGAGAGAGCAACATTTTGAGCCATAAATGGGGACAGTTGAGAGGTTTGGATATACCTAATTCTATAAAGAGATTTATTTGCGGGCACTTCTCAACCTCTTAATGCAGTAAATCTGGACAAGGCCAAATATATTGGGGGACCATACAAACAGTACTAAAATTTGCTGTTGTATAAACTTAGTTGATAGAATAACAGGTCTTGCTTTAGCATGCATTAAAACTCATCTGCCCTTGAAATTCATATTCATTGAAACGGCATTGAAACCCACATTCAAAGAAAATACATCTGGCCAGTAGTAGATAAAGATTAACTTTGGGCTGTTTTCAAATCATAGGCCCATTGCACACAAAACATACATGTGTTCTTTGATACACCTTCCTGATTGCATTAAATTATATTCCTTATATAATACAGTACAGTTGTTAGAGGACATTTTGAATTTATTGTTTTGAACATTTTTCCAATAAACAATGTAACAAAATACATGCACAAATAATGACAAAACTGCCCAATTCAGAACATTTCCATCATAAAAGTCTACTCAAACATCTACAATTCACCAGTATCAGTAAATATGCAGAATCTCTGCAGAAGTAAAAGTCATCTAAATAATTCCCCATTAAAGAGACCTGTAACTAATGAAGAGGTTGCTGTTAGAAAACAACTCTATATTTCATTGTTTCATCTACAAATAAAGTGCCTATTGCCCTAGAGGAATAAATTGCCTAATTACATTAAAAAATGATAAGCTAGTAATATTGCTATAGGGAATGGATGGCAAACTGATAACAGGTTCATAGTTATTAGGTATCTCACAGTTCAGAGTAATGGCGAGTGTGGAAGAGAGGTGAAGAAGAGAGTACAGGCAGGGTGGAGTGGGTGGAGAAGAGTGTCAGGAGTGATTTGTGACAGACAAGTACCAGTAAGAGTGAAAGGGAAGGTCTGGAAGAGGGCCAGCTGTGTTATATGGGTTAGAGACAGTGGAATTGACAAAAAGGTAGGAGTCAGAGCTGAATGTGGCAGAGTTAAAGATGTTAAGATTTGCACTGGTTGTGACAAGGGTAGACAGGATTAGGAATAAGTATATTAGAGGGTCAGTCCAGGTTGGGCGGTTTAGAGACAAAGCCAGAGAGGCGAGATTGCATTGGTTTGGACATGTGCTGAGGAGGGATGCTCGGTATATTGGGAAAAGGATGCTAAGAATGAAGCTACAGGTAAGAGGAAAAGAGGAAGGCCTAAGATAAGGTTTATGAATGTGGTGAGAGAGGACATGCAGGTGGTTGGTGTGATGCAGAGGACAGGAAGAAATGGAAACAGATGACTACTGTGGTGACCCCTAATGGGAACAGCCAAAAGAAAAAGAAGTTACTATGTATCTTTGCCAAAGAAATCCCATTCCCTCAGAGACACACGCTCCAAGAGATCTAAACCTTGTCATCACAATGAACAAAACATGATGGAGGGATAGATTCCTATTGCAGAGACTCCCCATACTCTGGAATAGACTGCCCCATACATGTCAAACAGAGCGCCTCTTTGGCCCTCTTCAAAAGGAACCTTGATGACTGGATGGGAGATAGGAAATTCACCCCGGGGATCACATTAGTCGCCCTGCTAGACAGGGGTCCAGGGAAGTAAATACTGTGGGAAGAAATAGCCAGGGAATTGTTATGGCTAGGCTTGTATAAGCTTTAGGGCTGATAGCCTAGTATCAACCTATGAACCAAAGAGGACATTCTCAGGACTGCAGCATCCACCCCCTTTAAAAGTACAGTATCAGTAATGCATCTACATACTGTGGGAGTATAACCCACAGCCTTCTGCATCAAAAGCAAGTACACTACCTGTGTAGTATTCATAAAGATGAGGAGAAATTTGAAGACAACACAGGAACTTCACTTATTTTTTATTAAGTGCCATATGATTTTCACTAACCACCT
Organism: Protopterus annectens; assembly: GCF_019279795.1. NCBI lineage: Eukaryota > Metazoa > Chordata > Ceratodontiformes > Protopteridae > Protopterus > Protopterus annectens. The sequence goes on along the minus strand of NC_056729.1, from coordinate 1,192,611,810 downwards.
GAGATACTACTAGTTCAGAAAGACAGAAGTACCTCTGTATATTGCACTACAGTGTTAGTAATAAAAAACTGAATCCAAGCATTTGGTGTGGGAATAAGGTCAAAGACTTCTAATCTGCCAGGATAAATGTGAGTGCTCTGCACTGCTACTTTTTGAGCCACTAAATAAGTTACTATATCATCATCTTGGTTACCACTCATGATCATTTTCAGCACCTAATTCATCAGGTATCGAGAGTGTAGAGTTACTAACAAATTATTCTGAAAGGGCTGTTCCTACTAACCACAAAACAAAAACCTGTGTGAAAAAATTACAATATAATAGGTTCAAACCATTCATACTCCAATTACTCCCCTAATCCAGTTCAGGGTTGGGGAGCTAGAACTTAATCTGGCAGTCAATGAGCACAAGTAGATTGCAATGCAAACATTGATAAGTGCACACACACACACACTCACACACACACACACACACACACACACACACACACACACACACACACACACACACACACACACACACACACACACACACACACACACACACACACACACACACACACACACACACACACACACACACACACACACACACCTCCCAATCGTACACCCTACCTGTCTCACGGCCAGGCGATCCGATCCTGCAGCTCCTTAGGCTGGCGTGCAACAAATCCATCCTGCAGCTTCTCGGTCCTCCATGCTAACAAATCCATCCTGCAGCTTCTCAGTCCTCCATGCTGGCATGATCCTGTAGCCCGTTCATACTCTCCCGCTAGATGTGAGGAGGCTGGAGCCTCCTGCTATTGGTCCAGACTGTATTGCCCGCAGTCTGGACACTGTCTGGTTTGTGCGGTCATCACCACACAAATCTCTGGGTTGGATGGGAAGAGTTTACTCCCTTCCCTATCCGGACTGCCTGACTGAGCAGTCTGGAGCTCGGGAATGCCTGAGCATGCGAGCTTGGTGTTCTGGTCTGCCTAACACAGCAGCCAGGAACTAAGCATGCATGAGTGCAGTCCAAGAGATTTTTTTTATTATTTTCATTTTTAGTTCTACGGGGACTGCAGAGAGTGGGGACTTTATTTCACAGGTGGGAGGGCTGCAGTCCTGCAGTCCTATAGCACGAGCGGCCCCTAGTTATTACCTAGGTTGTATATGACCCCAGTTTGAGCTTTTAAGCAGAAACTAGGGCTTATCTAAGTTACATATATGGTGGCAGATGTGGAGATTAAGAGCTTTTGAGAACAGGCTAGATTGCTGTGGATAGAGTTTTTGGAGAAGTAATTCCCAATAAGTGTGAAGTTCGTTGATCTGGGGTGGTTCTAGATACTTTGGATTGGACTGGTATTGATAGAGCAGAAATTCAGTTTGCATCAGGGGATATAAAAATGCAGATTACAAAAAAAGGAAAAAGTGTAGGTCTGTGTGTATAGCATAGATTTAGCTCAGTAACAGTAACTGGATGGACAGGAAAATTAGGAATGATGCAGAACAGGTGGAGGATAATAATTCTCAAGAAGAAAAAGGTGGTATAACATGAGAATGGTGCAGCCAGTAATAGAGTACTGTGAAGAAAGTATGAGGAAAAAAGGAGAAGAAAGAGGCTAAATAATAAATGGTACTGATGAGCAGTAAAATATGCCATCTGTATTCAGATTTCTGTTTATTAACATGCTAGGTTTTTCAGTATACAAAAAATTGTATAATATTTTGAAAAAATTATCTGTTTTGAAGGGGATATATAAATGCAAATTGAGGATCTTGTGGGTTTACTGTTTTTTTTTTTTCAATTACCTGGTAATGTTTGCTGTTAAATGAATGTTCATATATATTGAGAATTTTATGTTTAAAACAATGAATGGAGGCAATCCAGTACTGTATCTAGAAGACTGGTCACCTGTGTAGTAGCATGCCCTTAGCAAGAGATGATCTGGTTTTATACACACACACACACACACACACACACACACACACACACACACACACACACACACACACACACACATGCACAGAATAGCAAACTCAGTGGTGGTGCAAGGATGGGGCAAGGGAGGCAGACCCAAGCACAAGGTGTCAGGGGGCACAATTGGCAGTACTCAAATTCAGTATATGAATAATGATACTGCATTTCTCATCATGTCTGAGGCAGTTCAGTGCTCCGTGTGGTTTATACAGTACCACCATTCAGGAATGAATAAGAATTTTTACTGGCTACATTTGTAGTCAGGGCTGTAGAGCTCAGTGCTCTGTATGTGACATTGACTTGCATAATAAACCAGTTATTACAATTGTAGCACATGGTTTGCTACAATTTAACTAATCTCATAGCCTGAGTGAAATTTCATACCTCCAGATACCTGAAGATTTTCTGCCCAGGTACCCTCTGCTTGAGCTAAAATTCTGCAAATGCTGTGTTTCATCCAAACCTATAAATAAATGTATCTATGTCAAAGTCTTTAAAAGTTAAAAAAATAAAATAACATAAAATATTAATATTAATATTATTGTTTTTGTATACATACTCATCTTAGAAATTGTGACACTAATATCCCAACCAGATATTATTATTAAATATTGAGCAAGCAATTGGGTAATATGTATATGTTATTATTATAAATTATACAAACCGTGATTAATATTTATTTATCCATAGTAGGTAGACTACAACCATCAGTATGACTAATTTTTGTCCAAATATGATCTTCAGTTTCCTACAAGCAGCTTTTCATATGGCACTTTATTTTTAAGATATCTGCACAATTATGATTTGTATGCATATTTAATAGACAAATACATGTAAATATCTGTAAAACAGTAAAAGTTAGACATTAACTTTATGTGCAAAGTTGGTCCTGCATTGTGCATATTTTCATTTGATATCTTACAGAACAATATATACATCTTCTATTTCAAGTTATTTATATAATTTATTCGCATATGACATATATTGATAATACTTCTGGAAAACAACATTTTTTTTATACTGAGTACTCCATTTCTCAGAGGAGCCATTCCTGACCTCTACGGTGACCAAGCCTGAAAAATGCTGTTCCACAATGCACCAGGTGGAGGATACCTGACAAATATATTTCTGCTAATATATATATAGATGAACATATGGCTAGATGCAAGTTAAATACCTGAAAAATACTAGGCAGACAAGAGATATTGGTGAAAACTTTTGCAGCATTACGCAAACATTCTTTTAGTACCAATAAATACTACATATACTCTAAAGAGATCAAGCTATTAACATAAATATTAATGGTACATGGGAGATTCCAAGATGGTGGTCATCTGAGTAGCACCCTCTCCACAGAACTCTTAAGCAAATTTAGATTAATACTGCCTTTGCCAGCAACTCAACAACTACAAACAGTGTAAAGAAAGTATAAACCTGCAAGTATCTTGGTTTTATATAAATTTCCTATAAATACGCAATTACCATCAGTTTAACTCTGTTTCACTAATAAAAAGCATACAGCACAAGTTTCCACATTTAAAATAGAGGCCTGAAGGCTTCAGCACCTCTACAGCAGACAACAACCATGAGGGAAACAAGAAATCAAAGCCGAAGTGTAAAAATGCCCAAAGAAGCTGACGGTATGGAAAATCAAACATCTAAAACCAAGCTATCAGCAATAGCTTCTCCAGAAAAAGAAATTACACCCTAAAGGCAAAAAAATCTAAAGCACAACAAGAACAGAATAAAGACCCCTCTAAACAAAAAGCTGAAAATTCCTTTACCATGGAGGATCTGAAGAGTGCCCTTCGTCCTTTACAATCCGCTGTCCAAGGATTATCGAAGTAGCTCAATATTTTTGGTGCACCCTGAAACAAATTGCTGAAAGAATGGATTCTGTAGAAGGAAGAATCAAATCTAATGAAATGGACCTTGATCAGCTAAAATCAGAAGTGAAAGCCAAAGACAAGGCCCTGCCTGACATTCATTCAAAATTACTAGACCTGGAAGTGAGGAGCAGAAGGAACAATCTCATCATCAGAGGTGTGCCGGAAAAATATGAACACAATCAACTCATCCCCATGACAAAACAAATTTTCAACACATTATTGCTTAGAAGAGAACTTGCATCCGACTGTATAATTGAAAGAGCACACTGAGCCCTGTATAAAAATCAAAGCAACACAAGCCCAAGTTCAATCTACGTAAAACTCCTAAATCACCAAGCTGTGCAAGATATCCTGTCCTCCTACAAAAATAAAAATCAGCACTTCATGTGGAATACCTATCCTATTTCTATTTCTCAAGATCAACCCATGGAAATCAAAGAAAACCACCAGAAACTGCCCCCGTACTGTGCAGACCTCATTAAATGAAAAATACAATTTCAAATGAGATTTCCAAATACTCTCGCCTTCTTTCACAATGAAATTAAATACAGCATGGCTTCACCCAAGGAAGCCAACCCGATATTCCAGAAATGCTTCAGAAAAGTACCTGAAGCCTAAGAAATATGAAGTAATCATTATTCTTTTTATTTCTCATCTCCAGACCTGTGATTTTCCTGTTTGGTCCCAGCCTTCTGATTCTAAGCACTAGCACAACACCTTTCACAATGCATATTAGTTTTAGAAAAAAAAAAAAGAAAAGTGTTGCACTCATTTCTAGTCACCAGGTACGTTCAGCTCAAAGCAAAGTTGATTGTGGGACCCTCAAAGGTGGCATCTTGCATCTCTATTAAGCCAGAAAACCATAGGAGATACTGACCTCTTCCTGCAGTTCCTGCAGTCTTAGCTTGAATCGTGGGGCTGCTTATATGAACGCTGTAATAATATCTTCCTCTCTGCACAATCTACAAGACTCTCTGATACATAGAACGTGACAAGCAAGGTACTGCAGTACCAGCATTCTACTCCCAAAGGCTGAATTAAGGTGAGAAATTTTGCTGGGGGTTTTGAGTGCACTGTCTCTTTTGCTCAAGCCAGGGTAGTTCCGTATTTGCAATGTCCCAGAGATATTTGGCACCATAAGAGAGAGCTTGTTGATCAGCAAGCAGTCAATCAAACCTCACATCCCCAAAATGTGACAAGCTACTAAAATTAATCTAAATACAGTCAACCTAGTCAACAGATAATTGGGTGAGGAAAGAAGGTAGCTAACGAAACCCTTAAGCTGTGGCAACCACCGTCCTGTCTAAACGAAGACACAGCTAAGATATTTAGCACCTTCGGTTGTCCCTAAATGAGTCGAGGGGGTCTTATGATGGCTTCTCATTCAATACCTACCTCTTTTCATATCTGAAGTCTCTAATATATAGGCCTTGAATCATCCAGGAAAAGAAGCAGGTAACAGAAGCTTACATAAGAACATAGTAGGATAAGAGGTCATGTCTCACTAGTGATCCAGAGTTCAGTTTTGTGCCCAATGGAGGCTGAGCAACACTTTTCAAGAGCTAGACTTATCTTATAAGGCATTCGCAGAGAGGTGTGTCTAGATCATAATAGTAGTTAGTGTTTTGCCCTATTTCAGGAGTTATTTACCAGAAGGTACGTGCATGACAAACACAATGGTTTTAGGGAAGTACGCTTCAGAGCTTCAATAAATCATTCAAACAGACTGTTATGTTTCATTTCCACTCCTCATTTAAGGTGTTTGCTGGGAACCTATTCCCTATCGAGTTCTGGTATTCTAAGGAGTAACTCTTCTGTTTACTTTGTGTTGTAAAACCTGAAATCTCACCCAGAGTTAAAAACTGGATACAAAAATAACTAACTAGAACAAAAGCAAGTTAAAGATGATTTGTTCAAGTAGTTCTCTCCTAGTGATTGCTGCATGAGAATCTTCATGTATAAACTTGATGGTCGTCTCAAAACTTAACTATTAAAGTTGACAGCAAGGGGTATTATTAAAATCTCCAGTTAACTCCCACCTTTTTCTCTGTCAAAATGTCTTCCTTTTCTTCTCTTTACCATTCTTTTTCCTTCCTTTCCTGCTTTTCTGTCTCCGTTTGTTGAAACTATGTTTTATTACATAATTTGTCACAATAGCATATTCTACAAAGGGGCTTATTTAAAGGCAATGAAATCAGTGTTGCAATGCCAGTTTTGTTTTTTATAAACTGTATCTTAGAGTATGCATATCACTTCTTACTCTTCATTTGGATAGTCCTTCCAAACTAAGGCTAAACAACACACCTGATACACTTGTAATAGGTGACTCTATCATCAGACACACTGACATCCCGCTCACCAGGCTGAACAAGGAGAAGGTCATGGTGAGCTGCCTGTCGGGCACTAGGATCCGCCACATAACACAAGCACTCAGGTTACTCCAAGGCAAGTACAAATATGACTCAGTCATTTTCCATGCTGGTGTGAATGACCTGAGACGTACCTCCCTGGACTACATGAAAAGAGACATAGAGGATCTCTCTGAGCATGTAGCCCAGGCCGGTATGACCCTGACCTTGAGTAGCATCTTACCCTCACCAAGAATGATGCCACAATATGAAGACAAGATGATCCATTTCAACAATTGGCTTAAGTATTGGTGTCATTCAAAGGGGATCCAGTGCCTGTCAGCCTGGGATGACATGCTCGACAAGCCACAATGCTTCACTAGGAATGGCTTGCACCTGTCACCCCTGGGCTTTCAGATATTGGCAAAGGCTCTTGCTACCCCCATAGTGCCTTTTTTAGGCAAGGCTCAAAAGACAAACCCACCTCCATAAGTATCACAAGGGATAAGAAACTAAGAGTAATGCTACTCAATGCCAGAAGTCTAAACCTCAAGATGCACGTACTCGAAACTCTCATTTGCATGGAGAACATCGATATCTGTGCAGTAACAGAAACCTGGTTTAAGGTTCCCAAGAGCACCCCAGCACTACCAGGTTATACCTCATACCATGCTTTTCAGCCCCAAAACTTGGACCGAACCACAAAAGGAGGGGGAGTATCAATATTCATCAAAGATACCCACACCTCCAGGTTGGTGGCACAGCACGAAGCATCAGAGACTATCCATGTGCAACTAACAGTGGGTAAAACTGCCTTCCAGTTTATAGCCTGCTACAGACAACCCTCCCAAACCCAGGAACCCCACTCGGCCTTCCTGAGAACACTGGAAAATATGAAGGTCTCTCCAAACACCATTATATTGGGTGACTTCAACTACCCAAACATAGACTGGGAGCATTACTCTAGCTCCAACACCCTAGCCCAAAGGTTCCTAGAATTTATAAACTCAAATGTTATGGAACAACTTGATACCACTCCCACAAGAGGGGAAATCTGATCATCACCAACATGGGGACTCTATGCTCCAGACCAGAAGTGTATCCCTCACTGGTAAGATCAGACCATAAACTAATCTCACTGGATATTCACATCCTGACCCCACACCCTGCCCAGAAAACCACAGTGAAAAACTTCTCTAAAGCAAATTTCACACTTCTCAAAACTGAGGTGGAATCCTTTAAAGCCCCCGGGCCTGTGGAAAATACGGCCCAGACCGCAGAATCCTTTATAAACACATTCTATGAACACCTTCAGGAATGCAAGGATCATGCAATCCCAAATAAAACTAAGACCCAATCCTCCAAAGGCAGACATCCTGTCTGGTGTACCCCAGCCATAAACAAACTATACAATAGAAGGAGGAAGCTATGACATGATAGAGCAAAATCCCAAAAAGGGAAGGCATCTCTGATCAGTATTAGCAAAAAACTACGGGCACTCATAAAATCATCTAAGGCCAGCTTCGAGAGAAAAATTGTACAGGACAATAAGGATAATCACAAGGCTTTCTTTAGTTATGTTAGGAACCTGGGTGGGAATTCCCAGATATGCTCAGAATTAGTCCAAAATGACAAAAAATACACCGAACCCACAGACATTGCCAACATCCTAGCTGACAGATTCAGCGCAAACTTCTCCCCCCCTCCCCACCGAAAGGGCAAATATCTATGCCAGCAGAGTGCTGCCTCCCTGACATCTCAGATGCTCAGGTAAGAGCCGCCCTCTCCAAAGCAAAAAACACACCATCAATGGGACCAGCCGGTGTCCCGGGCTGCGTCCTACATGAACTGCAAGAAGAGCTAAACCCAAATATAAAACTACTGTTCAATCTCAGCCTTACTACAGAATAGGTACCCAAAGAGTGCCGTACAGCAACAGTGGTCCCTCTCCACAAAGGTGGTGCCTCAACAGATCCTGGAAACTATTGCCCCATAATCCTGACTAGCTTGGTCTGCAAAGCTATGGAAAGGATCATCATGGACCTCATAAATAAAGATATTGGGGACCTACAGACATGGGATCCTACCCAGTTCGGCTTTGTTAAGGGCAGATCCTCCCTCTTAAACCTGGTCAATTTCTTTGAAACAGTCACCAAGGCCATTGACGAGGGGAAGTTGGTCCACACAGCCTACCTGGGCCTCGCAAAAGCCATCGATACAATACCCCACTCGGGCATTATAGATAAGCTCACCAGCTTAAATATAAACCCCTATGTCACTAGATGGGTTGCAAACTGGCTCAAGGACAGAACCCATATGGTTAGAATTGCTGGAGCCATGTCAGACTCCAAATCAGTTACAAGTGGCGTCCCACAAGGCTCAGTCCTGGGACCTCTCTTGTTCGGTATATATTTCTCAGAGGTACAGGCCAACATGGAAGGGCTGTGGCTGACCAAGTTCACAGATGACTGCAGACTGGGCACCATAATCGACTCTCCAGCTGACACAAGCATCCTCCAAAAGGGCCTCATAGAAACAGACAACTGGTGCCAGAGCCATGGCCTCAAGCTAAACGCCAAAAAGTGTATAGTCATCCCCTTTGGCAAAAACAAAGTGCCCACAAATTACCACATAGGTGGTAATCCATTAAGTACAGAAGAAGTAATTAGGGACCTGGGGACCCAAGTTGATAGCAATCTCTCATTTGATGACCACGTGGCCAAAGTGGCTAGAAAAACATTTTATATAGCCCACCTAATCATGAAGAGATTCACAACTAGATCATGGGAGGTCATTGTGCCTCTTTACTCATCCCTCATCAGGCCCATAATTGAGTACAATGCCCCTTTTGGGATGTACCTTACCAGACACCTGCAGCAACTGGAAAGACCCCAAAAGTACCTCACCAACAGGATCAAAGGGCTCAAACAAATGCCATATGCTTCCCAGTTAAAGAAACTCCAGCTCTACTCAGTGGCATACCGCCTGCTCAGAGGCAATCTGTGCCTGATGTATAAAGCCATGTCCAACCCGGAATTAATGGACATGCTGCACCTCAGAAAATCCAAATCCCATCGAGCTACGCGCTCGAGAGACTTGAACCTCAGCACTGAAATAAATAGGACATGCTGGAGGAACAGATTCATAACCAAGAGGCTCCCTTCACTCTGGAATAAAATCCCAGTCCAGGTCCCTCATTGACTCTCTTCAAGAGGAATCTTGATGAGTGGATGGGAGATCATAGGTTTACCCTGGGTATCACTTCTGTGTCACTGTTAGACAGACACACAGTATACTAACCTCGAAAAAGGGCATAGCAAAATTAATTTAAAATGGGTGGCGAAAGCCAAACACACTCCAGCTAGGCTTATAAATGCCCTAGGGCAGATAGCCTAGTATGAACCTATGAACCTATGAACCTATTTGAGGTTACGGTTTTGTGCTAGGGACTTTTTATGTAATGCCTGAATGTATGTACAGTAACAAAAAACATAGTTGCTGCTGGGTTAGAAATCTTATCAACCATTATCAAACATAACCTAATAGGCAATGTCAGTGACTAGAAATTTCTACTAGTCATAAGAACAAGATATGATGTTACATCCATGCACTGTTGTTTAGTTTAATCTGGATTATTACATTCCCTTAATGTGCTCAATATTGTTTATAGTTAAATTTTATACTTATCTCTTTCCATTTGATCCCATTTGCAATGGGTCTTTTGTATTTTTACATTTGCTTTGTCTCTTATTAATGTTGGACTATAGTCCTGTTTATCTCTGTAATGTATAAAATACCTATACCCTTAATGGTTCATGGTAATGTTATAACCTCAACTACTGGCAATTCTGCTAATCAAGAGCTTGTTACACAACACTAACCTTAAATTTTCAAAATTAAGATTTCATTTACGAATAACACTATGCCTAATAGTAAAATTTTATATCCCAAGCACTGGTTAGATTGGTCTAAAATGTCTTGGAGATGGTTCAGAAATATGGCTGTCAAGTACATTACTTCTCATAAGCTCATAATTACAAATGCACGTAAATGCACATACTTTCAAAAACTATGGAATGTTATATTTGAACTTCTGGCTGATAACTAATTATCACTATTCTGGATGATAATCTAATGTTTGATGCTCCTCCCTCCCCTGCTCCTCCCTTTCCCCATCCTAACGTCATTATGATTATCAAACGCCTCTTACCTTTGAAGATCAAGATAAGTGGACATGGTGGGTCTATATACTAAGTAGAGGCTTTACACTCTGGCTTTTGTACCCTCACACCTGTATAAATGCTTTCTTTACTATTAATATGTTTAAACTCAAGGTTGTATTTATCCCAAAGCAGCACTATTGTACATATTGTAGATAGTGATTATTATTACTATTTGAATGATCTCTGAAGTATTAATGTGTTGTTCTAACTGTAAATGTGTTGTATTATGTTATGCCTTTAAACAAAATTAATAAAATTTCTATTTGAAAAAAAAAATAAATAAATATTAATGGTACATATTCATAATTCAGCATAAAATTAACACTTTTTGACTTACTGACCGCTGCATTTTGGTCATCAGCCATCACTGACCTGTGTGCTGAGTTAAATTTGAAATTCTGTTCCATAATGATACTGAGTGGACAATGTATAACATGTTTGCATAAATATGATACTTAAATTTCTGTTATAATGTAAATATCCAAACAGATAAAGATACACACTCATGCACACACATAGACATATATGAGCACACTCACATATTTTATATATATATATATATATATATATATATATATATATATATATATATATATATATATATATATGTGTGTGTGTGTGTGTGTGTGTGTGTGTATACAATATATCTATATATCTATATCGATATATAATTTTTATATATATATATATATATATATATATATATATATATATATATACACAGAGAGAGAGAGAGAATGAGAGATAGATAGATAGATAGATAGATAGATAGATAGATAGATAGATAGATAGATTGATAGAGATATATATTTAAACATACCCCCACACATACATATACTCACATAAATACACACAAAGAAAAACATATACACTTAAGAACATATACATACATGCATAAATGTATATACACACATTTGGGTTTAAATTCAACTTCTTCAGAAGATGCATGCTAATGCAAAACCTGCTATTCTGCTACATTTATAAGTATGTACGCGTAGCATCAAGGATAACAAATACTAATGTAAATTTCAAACTTTGCATCATTTGGAAAAAAAAAAAGTTCTTAATGAAATACTTGAAACACTAAGAGCATATGGATTACCAACACTTAATGATGACAGATGTGTGAGTTTCACACTCAGGACCCAACTCCAAAAGACTAGCTGTCAGGTTAAGTGTCCAGTTACACAGAGAGCAGGCCCATTTATACACAGGGCATACACCAAAGTAAGCCACTTACACTGAGAGCCAGTCTTTTGGAATCAAGGCAGACATACACTAAGATCAGTTATTTTGGAATCTTTCCTTTTGTATCCTTCAGAAAATACCTACTAATGCAATGTCTAGTGGTGAGATCACTAATAACTCAGCAGACAATAACAGACATGTGCATTTCAGACGTTGTATTGTTCAGGAAATACCTAAAAACACTATACCTGTAATTCTTGCAACTTCTAAAATATATAAGTGCAATATATAAATTCTGCTCTAACTGAATCAAAAACGTCTCCATTTTACACGTGATTCAGAACAATTATACAAACTGACGTGATGATCCATCCCAACCTATTCTACCCAGAATTTCATAGATGACAATTCGCTTGTCTTCTGGTTATGTCACATGTCTGGGATTTCTAGGTTCAACAGACATACATAAATGACAAAACACTGTCTTTGGATTGACACAACACTGCTTCTGGATTAAGAGAAGGACTGTGCCTTAATTTAAACAAAATAAAACATTTTGTTAGATTTGTTATATGGACAGCAATAGTTAGGACAATTTTACAGCTGTAGAAGTTTATTGTTTTTACAATACATTTATGTGATGGCTGGGGCATCAGGCATATAAAACTAAAATGGAAATTGAAAAGTCTATTTTATTTCTTTTCTAATGGCAGATGTATGTTTATCCCTTGTAATAATGATGCCCATTCTCATAATTCAGCAATTATTGTGTATCTCTAGCTGTCAAGTTGATGAAAATATATATTTTTTTAATTTTAGTTAGCAGCACCTAATATGGCTATATGCCTTAGAGGGAAGGCATTTATTTTCAAACTTGTTCCACAGACATGGCTTGTAGATTGCATGGATGCTGTTATAGGTGTGAATGGGTTAAAGGAGAAGCATTTGCATAGTGGAATCCATTAATAACAACCTTCTTACTGCTTCCACACCATAATCGATGGGTATAACCGTAAATAATGATTCCACATCAAGTGTTACAAAAATGTAATTATTTGTGGCCGTGTCGTACCATGTATTCAATTTACATAACAAATGTGTTGTATCTTTTATAATACTACTACATTTAGGTAGAATTTTAGCTAATTCTTTTTGTAAATATTTAGAGATGGGTTCAGTCACCCACCCTTTACCTGAGACAATGGGTCTCAGTGGCGGGTCTTGCAAAGATTTATGAATTTTCAGTATCCCATAGATCTGTGGGATTTTAGGACATGGAACGGAAAATTAATTGAATAAATCTAAAGATATATCATCATTTAATTGCATATCATATATGGTCATATTGACTTGCATTATCTGATTTTTTACTTCAGAAAATGTTATTTCTTTAAATGTGTTAGTATCAGAAAGAAAATTCTTAAATTTGCTCATATAAAAACTTCTGCCCATTAACACAGTAGCTCCACCTTTATCAGCTTGTTTAATAATTATCTCTTTATCATTTTTTAAACTAATGAGGGCCCGGTATTCATCATATGTTAAGTTATATTTAGATGTTTTATCAAACTTCATGAGAAACAAGGACCTCAGTTCTATTTCAACTATATTAGTAAATGCAAGTATCACAGGGGATAACTGTGGTATAAATACACTTGATTTTTTGTAAAAAGTTACATTAGAACCAGAATTTGTAAATAATAACTTTAACATTAAATTTCTTGCAAACCTTGTCTTGTTATTAATGGATTCCACTATGCAACCAAGTGAAGTTGAAAAAATATGCTTACTTTTAGATTTGGTGTTAACTAAAAATGTTTTTATTTTTGATGACATTCCATACAGACAACCAACAGGCGTGGCCATGGGGACCTCAGTGGCAAACACATTTGCCAGTTTAGTCTTATATTATTGGGAAAAGAATTATGTACTAAGTGATAGTAATGCATATAACAAATATGTAAAATGCTATACTAGATTTGTGGATGATTGTTTTTTTATTTGGGAAGGAACGGAGGAAGATTTATTATTGTATGCTTCATATGTAAATAATACAACAATTTTTTTAAAATTTAAAATGAATTATTCTACACACAATATGGTATTCTTGGATGTTAAGCTTTATAATAGGGACAATAAAGTGGAAACAATGGTTCATAAAAAAGATGTTCATACAACAAGATATTTGAAAAGAACTAGTATGCATCCACCACATACATTTAAAGGAATAATTAAATCACAAATGATTAGAGTAAGCAGATTAACAACTGAGAATGAGCAATATGAAATTTAAATAGTAAAGATGAGGGATGAATTTATAAAGAATGGTTATTCAGAATTTCTTGTAAGTAAAATTACTGAAGAAGTAACCCATGGCAGGGATACTGTATATAAACCCATATTTACTGGCACATCATTAGAAATGGAGCAAGCACGTACAACACAAAGGATAGTATATGAGAATAAAATTAGATATGTTATGACTTATAATGGTTATACGTATCAAATAAGTAAGATAATTGAGAAGAACTGGCCAATACTTATGGCCATGCCAGAAATTGAAAAGTTGATTGGATCTAAACCTAACTTTGCATTTAGAAACCATCAAGCGTTAAAAAATATGCTGTGTTACAAGGACTTTATGAAAGAACGGAGGTTACCTCAGGGCAGGATAGGCATTTATAAATGCCATAATTGTACTTGTTGCACAGATATATTGGAATCAGGTCAACATTTTAGACATCCTATTACAAATATAAAATATGAATTTCACTCTATAGCAACATGTAATACAAGCAGACTAATATATCTTGCCACTTGTATGCACTGCTGTGTGTTCTATGTAGGGAAGACCATAAGAAGGCTTAAAGACCGCATTATAGAGCATAAATCAGAGATAAATAGGAAAGTACAAACCAACGCTTTATATAAACATATAATGGAGTTTGAAACACATAGCTTTAAGTTTAGAGTTATAGACACTGTTGAGGGACAAGAGGTGGTGATGTAAATAATCTTATTGAGTTAAAGGAGTTAAACTGGATAATTAGACTACAAGCAGATGTAATCCCAGGTCTCAACAGTGCCATTAGTATAAAGCCAGTGTTGGTTCAAAGACAGTTAGAAACTGTATAGTATTACGGGTAGTCCATCACATAATTATATATTGTTATATTTTTATATTTTTATATTTGAAGTTTTTATTAAGTAGTCATGTACTATTTTTGAATTTACTTTGATATTACAATAGTTTAATGTCTTAATAATTTATAGTGCACAATTACTTATTGGTTGGTAAATTTTAAGGCTGGTTTTGATCATGTGATTTTATGAATCCTCTATTTAAATGGCATTAAATGTGAATTATGTATGCTGATAAAGGGTTATTAAAATAATATAACAATAAAGATTTATTACGGAAAAAAAAAATTCCTGATATGACTATTATGGTTAATCAGCCATCTCATTGTTATGCTTAACTCAGCCCATTGTCATGTGTCATCATTGTTAAACCTCTAAGAGTTAATCAACCATATTGGGCAGTTAGACCTTTTTATTAATAATTAACCATCTGCCATATTTATCTTCATATTGTTCCACAATTAAGTAATCAGTATAGTACAGATGATTTGCGTACTATATACAAATACTTTTGTTATAATCCTGTCAGGCTAACATTCCCATCCACAAGGTGATTGGCTTTGCCCTCAAAAGGATATAATTAAATGACAGTTGCACATCTTAACATCCAGTGCTTTAGTATAGAAATTAATTATACATAGGCATTTCCAAGCATATCAGTTTGTCTGAGAAATTGATTGTGGGGTTACTATACATTTCCAAGTTTGTCCAGGCTCCTGAATCTCTTGTAGTGTAGCATCCAGGCTACCAAAATAAGTGTCATATTTATTTGGAAAAATGGGTATGGGAGGATTGTCTCATTTTGCTTGACATATCTGAAAGTACAAATAATTTCTGTTGGGGTCTGCTATCATTTGCAGGCTTTGATAGGTGGTTCTTAAAAACCTTCCCTTTCATAAGGGCTAATATTTAGAGTGCATTATCAAACCATTCCCTTCTCCTGATTTCTATAGGAAAAGGTGCTGATTCAGGTTGCAAATGATTTCCTCTTTTAAGAAGTCTCACAATCACTTAGAAAGCTTTCATCTTCTTTAGGAAGCAGAAATTGAAATGTTTAGGTCCCTTTTATTATTTGCAGTGTAATATGTTAATACTGAATCACACCAAAGCCAGTTTCTCTTACTTACATTGAATACAAAGCTAGGGCTTTTCATTTAGCTAAGAGAACTGTGCTATAATCCAGGATAATGTGTACCAGGTGCCCTGATACCTTTAAGTCATTTGTCCTGGTCCCTTCAATAAACACATCAGACCGAATGATATTTGATGACCTTTATTAAACTTCCATAACATAACTTTGATTAACAAATTGTATTTACAACTGGACATAGTATAGTTGATTCTAAACACAGCATAAACATCCTTGTAATGTTAGTTAGGACAGCTGTGTCTATACATTTTCTCGCTTACTTTACGTATGAAGCAGCATCCGAGACTCACTTCACATCCCATTTAGTGAATTACCCATCCTTTAGCAGTGTCCCATCTCACTTCATAAACCATTCATCGAATTACCAACCAAATAAGCAGCATCCTTACCTCTGTTTGCTTACCTATTCAGCAAATGTCCTCCAGCTGCTCATTTCCTTTCCACAAATCCTTGAAATAAATCTCCAAACACTGGAGGCGGAACAGAAGAGGGCAAGCCTGCTCCTCTTCTCCACCTACCCCAACTAATAACATAACCAAAATCCCCACCAAATCATGAACAAAAAAGGGAGGAAGGGAGGGTAGCAAGTTCATGCCAAAATGTAATTACTTACCCAGCTACACTTATCTAAACCCCTTAAGCCCCTCCCCACCCTTATCTCATTTTCTCCCAATCATCCATCCCTCCATTTAACCCTTTCACCTCCCCAACCCACTTAACTCCCATTAATATATCAGCCTAACCCCTTTTGAAGATGTTGCAGGACAACTTGGTTTATTACCAAACCTCATTTGTCCTGGTCCCCTTCAATAAACACATCACACCAAATGACATTTAACGACCTTTATTAAACCTCCATAACAATAACTTTGATTACCAAATTTTATTTTTCAACTGGACATAGTATAGTTGATTCTAAACACAGCATAAACATCCTTGTAATGTTAATTAGGACAGCATACCTACTCATCCTGCCCCAGTAAGCAGCGTCCATACCTTTTCTCACTTACTTGCTTATAAACCTACTTGTAATGTTAATTTTATTTTTATTTATTTTATTTATTTTACATTTGTTGACCGGGCTAGTCTGGCTGGATAACAAGTCCATTTTCAGCAGAGGCCCGAGGAGAAAAGCTCCACTATCTACTAGTACATTTCATAAGAAATATATTTGCTCAAAAAGAATACATTATTAAAACACTGCAAGAGAGATATTCAACAGTAATGTAACAAGTTTTGTCATAATAAAATAAGAAAGGTACTATTTTTCAATTTCAACAAATTTACAGAGAAAGTATAATACTTATAGTTCTAATAGTGGTAGGATCAGAAACAGGAGTTAGAGTAGAAAGGAAAGGAGTAGAGGAGTAAGAGAGTAATAAATAAGGTAACTTAGTCAGGTGTACTGCAGGAACAGAGCCAGTGGTTTTGGAAGTACAGTTTAATTTTCTGTTTGAAAAGAGGCAAAGATGTAGTCAGAGTTATGTCACTAGGAAGAAGATTCCAGTTTCTACCTACTGTATTAGTGAAAAGACAGTCACCGGCAAAGTTGTTTGACTTAATTGCTTTGGCCATTAGTTTATGAGAAGAGCGTAGGGAGTTGAGATTGTTATAGGGGATTATCAGTTGAGAAAGTATTGGTGTGTGGTCAGGTTGATATAGTATACTATGAGCAATAGAGAGTTGAGGGATAAGCAAGTAGTTTTGGAATTCAAGCCAGCCTAGAAGTTTTAGGTTTAGACAATGGTGGGTTCTGAAGGGGTTACCAGTGGCAAAGTGGGCAATATTATTGTAGCAGGTTGTTAGTTTAGCTAGATTGCTTTTTTTTAGATTGGTATAAATAGAGGAGGCATATAAAAGTGAAGATAAGAGATGGGATTGGGCTATTTTGGTTCTAGTTGCTGGGGTTAGAAAAGGTTTAATTCTATATAGGGATCCTATTTTTCTGTTAACTAATTTGATGGTGTAATTAATGTGTTGATCGAAGGAGAGATTGTTGTCGATAGTTATACCTAGCAGTT
Source organism: Protopterus annectens (assembly GCF_019279795.1). NCBI lineage: Eukaryota > Metazoa > Chordata > Ceratodontiformes > Protopteridae > Protopterus > Protopterus annectens. The sequence goes on along the minus strand of NC_056729.1, from coordinate 1,192,593,888 downwards.
TTGTAGTAGAGTCAGGTGAGATGATAGTGTTTGTGTTAGAGGAGATGGAGAAATGTAAAGGGATGGTACGAGAGGTGGGGGTGAAAAGGAGAAGTTTAGTTTTTTTGGCATTAAGTAGGAGGAACCGTTTTGAGAACCATGTTTCAACAGTATTAAATATGTTTTGGGTAAGTGAGATCAGTTCTGTGGTGGAAGGAGCAGAACAGATAAGGGTCGAATCGTCTGCATATTGAATGCATGTTGCTTGTGGGATAGCAGAATGAAGATCATTGATGAAGAGAGAGAAAAGAAGGGGACCAAGAATGGAGCCCTGAGGAACTCCGATGGAAATTGGCAAAAGAGAAGAGATATGGTTTTCCCATATGACTGCTTGCTGCCTGTTGCTAAGATATGATGTAAACCATTTAATAGCTAGGTTGTCGAGTGAGAGAGATTTAAGTATGTTAGTTAAGAGAGAGTGATTGACCATGTCAAATGCTTTTGAGAGATCAATGAAAAGAGCAGAAGAGAGAAGATGATTGTTGCGATTTTTGTTGATAGTATCTATAAAAGAAAGAAGGGCAGTGGTGGTGCTGTGATGAGGTCTAAAGCCATGCTGACAGGGTGCTATTATGTTGTGAAGAGACAGATATTGTACTAGTTGCTGGTGAATGCATTTCTCCATAATTTTTGCTAAGGGTGAAAGGAGAGCAATTGGTCTATAGTTGTAGTAGTCAGTAGAGTTGCCTCCTTTATGTAGAGGAATAATATGAGAGACTTTCCAGATATCTGGGATGGATCCCTCTTGGATAGTTCTGTTTATGAGTATGGATATAGGGTATGCAATTTCTTTGGCTGCTTTTTGGAGGAAAAGAGAGGGTAGTTTATCAGCTGAAGGAGTACAAGGTTTCAGTTTGTGAATGAGTCTATAGATGTAGGAAGTAGATATAGGTTTTAGAGAGAAGTTGTGAGAAGAGCTAGCTGGGTTGTTTGGGGGGGTAGTAGTTGTTGGTATTCATTTGTCTAGCTAGGGATTGAATAGTATCTGAAAAAAAAAGAGTTAAAAGTATTTGCAGTCAGGAGAGGAGTGTCTGGGTTGGCATTTAGCGGGGAGGGAGTTTTGGCAGTACCTGGTGAAAGGAGTCTATTCACAGATAACCAAAATTGTTTGGAGTTATTAAGATGGGTTTGCTGAAGTTCACAGTAGTATTTTTTCTTGTCTGAGATTATAGCTTTTTTAGCTTGATTTCTAAGCTGGCGGAAGAGAAGAAAATCTGGGCTATTTCTGTGGCATCTCCATTTGGTCCAGATTTTATTTCTGGTGAGGATGAGTTTTTTAGTGTCTTTGGAGAGCCATGGGTCAGTTTTTGACTTCATTCTAATGGATCTCTCTGGAGCATGTCTATCAAGAATGGATAAGAAAGTAGTATTAAAGAGTACAACTGCATCATCAAGAGGAAGTGTTTTTAAGGAATTCCAGTTACAGATGCTAAGTTCAGCTAGAAAAAGGTCTATATTAAAATGCTTGGTAGAGCGAATTTGTCGGATATTAGGGGTGTTTACACAATCTGACTTTTCTCTAGAAATATAAGTTAGGGAGTGATCACTGATATCATCTGGCAAGGTGCCTACGTTATATATTTTGTTAATATTGTTTGTGAGTATCCAGTCTAATATGCTCTCTCTTTTACTGTGTTTATTGATTCTAGTAGTAGAGGTGATAGTTTGGGAGAAACTGTGTAGATTAATATGAGAGGATGGATTTTCAGCATTAATGGTACTCCAGTCTATGTTAAAGTCGCCTAGGATTATTGTTTCCTGTGGGTAGGTAGTAGAAACCCAACTAAGAAAGTCTTCTAATATTGGAATATTGTTGCCTGGAGGTAGATACATGCATATGATATAAAGGGCTTTTTTAGCATTTAGTTGGAGTTTAGTTGTGATGGCTTCTATTTTGCTATCCTGGTTTGGACATGTTGGTAGAGTAGTAATGTTAAGTTGATTTTTAAAAAGGATTGCTACTCCACCACCCTTACGTTTTGCTCGGTCTTGTCTAAGTATGTTATAGCCTTGGGGTATTATCTCAGAATCCTTAGTGCCTGATTTAAGCCAGGTTTCTGAGAGGCATAGAATGTCAAAAGAGCAGGTGTCTAGGAGGGCATGAAGGTGGGGTATTTTATTGTTTATACTTTGAATATTAAGGTGCCCAATGAGGAGTTTATTATTAAGATTTGAAGAGCATATTTGAGGGGAGAGGTCAGCTGGGCCTGGGTTGGGGTGAATGTCACCATCTAGTAAGGTAGGGTTACCTAGTCTATCTATAATCTTATAGTTTAGTAAGGTTAGAAGTTTATGTTTTTTTATCTGAGGGTGGGATATAGTTGAGGTGAGACAGTCTGTGAAAATTAGGAAGAAGATAATTAGGGGTGGATTTAGTATTGGAGTATGATGTGAAGGTGTATATGGTTGAGGTCTGTTTTTGTGTGGAAGTAGTCAGGATGGTAAGTGGGGTTTCAAAGAAGGTAAGATGGTAAGTAGAAAATAGGGTGGTTAAGAGTAGGACTGATAGAATAAAGAGTGTTGGACAGTAGGGAGTCATTGTTTACAGAAATAAGGAAAAAGAGAGAGAAGAGTGAAAGATATGGGAGAATAAGGTAAGTAGGAGGAAGAATGCCTGTAAGAAGGGTAGGGGGGAGCTACAGTATACTAAAATGTATCAGAGAGGAGTAAGACTGGTGGAGAGAGTGGAAGGATAGAGGAGATCTACAGTAAGAGAGGTGAAAGGTTAAAGTAGTGGGAAAGGTAGTAGAGAAGACCAAGAGGAAGAGGTAATAGTAGGAGGGGTGTGTAGAGGGGTGGGTTTAGTACAATACAGGTGAAGGAGAGGGATAGGATAATAGGGTATAGGGGGTGTGGCTTGGGAGGTATAAGAGTAGGACCCCTGGGGGTGGGTGGGAATTGGGGGTAGGGAGGGGAACGGAGTGACTCAGGGCTTAACGGAGCGGGTAGAAACCACAGAAGAAGAGATGAGGAAGGAGACAATCAGAAATGCAGGTAAGTAAGAATAGGCTAGGTGAAAGTCTATTAGGAAAGGGTAGGGATAAGACTAGAGAGCACCAGTAAGTGGAACAGTGTTTAATAATACACTTTTATTAATTAGGACAGCGTACCTGCTCATACTGTCCAGTAAGCAGCATCCATACCTTTGCTTGGTTACTTTACTTATAAACCTCCTTGTAATGTTAATCAGGACAGCGTACCTGCTCATCCTGCCCAGTAAACAGCATCCATACCTTTGCTCGCTTACTTTACTTATGAAGCAGCATTCAAGACTCACTTCACATCTCATTTATTGAATTACCCATTGTTTACTTAAGAAACAGCATCCCAACTCACTTCATAAACCATCCATCAAATTACCAATCAAATAGGAGGCATCCTTACCTCCGTTGCTTACCTATTCAGCAAACTTCCTCCAGTTGCTCATTTTCTTTCCACAAATCCTTGAAATAAACCTCTAAATACCGGAGGTGGAAGAGAAGAGGACAAGCCTGTCCCTCTTCTCCATCAAACAGACTGACCAGGCTGTTCCCCCTCCTTTCTACTCAAATTCTTTAACCCACTACCTCCCATAAAGGGAAGGCTCAAGCCAAACATCATTCGGTGTACCCATCATCTGTAAAGCACCTTAGAATCCTGTCACAAACCCACCATGTCATACCAGCACTGAAACACACCCTAATGAAACTAAATAAAGTAGGATTACCGCGACCCCATTGTACCAGCAAAACATCCACATCAAGAGAATACATATCCTTTTAGCCCACTTCCTTTACTACAGAAATCATGGTTCGACCTGAACGGATTAACAACCTATAACCACCACAACTGCAAACTATAAATCCCTGAACTCAAGTCACCATCCTATCTCCTGTAGCCTATTACCACAGCCCACCAACCATCCAGTTCTGGCTGTGCAGCAACTCAATTACCGTAGGTAAAGTCTAACTCCAAAACTATAGTGTTCTAACCTTAGACAGCAGAAAACCAGCACCCTTTGATCCATTTCCTGAGAACTCGTCTATGCTCAGCAATAAAGTACTCTATGTGCCCAACCATAAAGGCCCTCATACACCCATTATCAGACCATGGTTGACCCCCGTTTGTCCCTCTCCTTTCTGCTCGAAAGCTCACTTTCCTCATGTTACCTATACCACTAATAAGTAAGTAAAATCTGTCCTACCACTGTCTTATCCTTCAACTCAAACTTACTTTAAACCTTCTAACCCCCCCTGTAGCAATGCACCTAGTTTCTAAAACCACCCCACCGCTGCTGAACCCTATCTACAAAATTCACCCAAACCCCAAGTGAAATGATCCTTGTGCTATTCTGTAAAACTTTAACCTGGTATGAAACATTCACAACACCTTTCAGGGGCCCAATTCGTCACCCCAAAGATACCACCCATTAGGAACAGACTCCAGCCCCCCATCACACACCTCATTGGCCCTTCCCCCATATGGTTCAAACAACTGGATGAGTGACCACCACCACCCCAGGTTTCCAAGAAAGCAAGGATTGAGCTCACCCGACTTGCCAGAGCCATGGTGCTGTAGCCTAATAAGTTCCTGTGCCCCTATAAATGCTGAGACAATACTCATCCTGTGAGATCTCCAAACTCCGCATAAACTGTCCCCGGCAGCTTTTTTTTTTTTTTTAAATTACCCCCCTTTGCTCCCCTACCTAAATCTACCTTATTTTCCACCTATGCCAATGCAATAAACAGCTCCCACTAATAAACATAGAGCTCTAACATGCCTTACCAAGGTGATTGCTCAGATCCTCCTCGTGCACCATTTCACTGGCAAAAACATCCATCCTACCAAAATCTCACCTTTCAAATCCCCTTTGCAAGCCACCACATGGTGCCTTCTCCACTTCAGCAAATTCCATCATTAACTGTGTCCACTTGTGTTCCCCATGTGTGGCCTCCTCGCTCGCAACTACATCCGTCATCTGCCAATTCAATGTGTATCTCCACAAATGGTACGCGGCACACCTCCATCTACAAAGAAAAGGACAAAAGTAAACCCTCTGATATGCAATGAGAAGACTCCACCTTATATCCACCTGTTTCAAATTACAGCCACAGCATTCCAAGACCCCATCTGTAAGAAAGAAAGGACATGTAAATCATTCCGAATACATAACCAACATTTCAATACATCTTCAAGGACAACCTACCTGCCCACCAAAAGGAGTGTACCATCACCACTCACATATGACAAAACAGCCATAACTACAGCTATGCTTCCAATGACCCTATCAACTACCCAAAATAAATTTAAATACCAGATGAGTATGCTAAAACTATACCTCACACATGAAGGGCCTATCAATATCCACAACCCGTGTAACCTTTGCGATTCCAAACCAAGTCAATTAACACCCTACATACGCCAAACTAACTTATATATTGTAAAACCATCTGCCTAGCTCTTAACCTTCCATCACCAAATGAGTCACACTAACCACCATAATGTGAAACCAATGGGTACCACACAGCAAACCTAGCAGCCATCTGTCAGCTCAGAAAAATACCTTCAGATAGTATTTAAATATCCCTTTTACAAACTTAAAAGGTTGATAGACTAGACTGCAGTACCATGGATATTCCAAATGGTATGATGTCCGCAACTCAAATGCCTGTCACTATTTCAGATCGCAGCCTTAAGACTTCACTATAACTTCTGTCTGATTTCTTATAGACTGCCCATATTGCTATGACATATTCAATGATGTCCTTGTTGCAATTTCCAAAAGAAATCTTATACAACCTAAAGTGCTATACCTGTCACCTTAGAAAATTGATAGCATAATATATTTTGCATTATCATGCACTGTCTGAGTATATCAGTTCTGAAGCTCTAGAATCTATCAGAACTTTAATGGGCAGCAATTAGCCAAACAACCACGGCTTTATGAAATGTCCAACATATTTATGCCTTATCTGAGCCTGACACAAAACCCTACAATTAAAAGGTACAAATTAGAGTAGCAGTGTTCCAAAACCCCCATCTGCAAAAGAGAAAAAAGTACATATAAATCATGTAAAATAGCTAGCGCACATTCAACAACATCTTCAAAACTGCTTATCCTGCCAATCTGGGAAGGAATGCACCACCACCAAACACACTTATAACCAAGCAGCCATAACTGAATCTAAGCTTCTAATAACCCTATCAAATACCTAATGTAATTTTACTACCAGTCGAGTATGTTGCAACTAAACCTGCAGAATGAGAAATTATTTATTAGCCATAAATGTATGGCACAACAAATAAAATGCTAGATAACTGCTTTTCCCTGTTTACAGTATGAAAATGGTAGGGTGTCTGTCCAGACGAGTGAATATCCCAAATTACTTTTGACTAATATAGTACTAATTTCTATGGTAAAAGCAATAACACAGATGATCAACTGTGGCAATAACTAAATACCCCATAATTCATGTTGTTAAACTTGTATCAACTTATATTAAATCTATACATGCGCATTTGGCATATGCGTGTCCAATAATTATGATAGTAGCCCAGCTTCTTACAGTTGTCAGTTCATTCAGTTCTGTGATCAAGGCTAGTGCTTTAACTATTATCCTATAATACTTTGCAGCTACATGTTCATGTAGCATATGCTGCAGCCCCACCAGAACTCCACCCAGCACTGTGACAGCACAACGGAGAATTCATACAAAGAGCCAAACAGTAGTTACCCAAAGCCGAGGTTTCAAATGACCCTCTTCAAGCTATATTATTCATGCCATACAATGAGAACAATGGACCTAAATGATACAAGTTAAGACTCTCTCTTGAGACTCCCCTGCTGAAAGTGTTTCCATCCTACCAAAACAACTACTGTTCCTGGCCAAATAAATTTCCTTCCATTGATTAACATGATTTCTTAACAAATTTAAACCAGAACAACTCCAACCGGCCAAAAGCAGAACTCCTACGCCAACCAAATGGCTTAGTTCCAGCTCTACTCTGTCAGATTCCCATTCTGCAGAAGCGGTAAATGACTGCACCTCACTCTCCTCAATCGCAGGCTATCACTTGCAATTACTCCACAGTACACATGTAATTATAACTTCCTGTGATATTCTTTACCTTTCCAGGATGTCTGACTAACCCTGTGTATGTCGCCACACCATACCCAGTGCAAACCTCCCAATGGGCGGCACCGCAACCTGTTGAATCTCCGAAGAAGAAAAGCTTGCTGGCAGCAACACCAGCCGAAATGAATGACAACTTTTTTAATTTATGTATTTATCTATTTTCATTATTATTATTTATTTATTTATTTATTTATTTATTTATTTATTTATTTATTTTTATATACAACTGCTGAGAAAAGCAGCAGAACATACTGCCCCCCCAACTGTTGACCATGCTATGTGCATGTACGGCCAACGGCCATTACTTTCTTGCCTGTGAACCAACAGGAGACAGGAAAAAAACCTGTACAGTACAAGTACTCCTGCAAACCAATGAAGGGGAAATGAAAATCCCGATTGACTGGAATAGACTAAGTACTGACATTAGGTGAGAGTCTGTACTATTGTTTGCCTCAGTCTAAACTGCGAATCCACTGCTAATCATACCTCCTCATCTCTGCTACTAGTAGTCACACTATCCACATGCATGAGTAAGGCCATCACTTACTGGCCTCACCAAGCACAAAGCCAGCAAACAAGCTCTGATGAAGCTTCAATGACTACCACATTACATTAATTTGCGGCCTGTGAAATGGCATCTGTGGGTGAGCTGCAATTCATGAACCAACAAATTTCATAACAAGATAAACCAGTAATGAGCTGCAATTCAATTATATGCTCTGCCGCCCTATCTGCCACACTAAAGTCTGCTTCCAAACCCACAAGAAATCGGGGGCACTGAAATACTCCTTGCCATACCTCTAAAACTCTCTGAGTAAGCAGTGTGGACCTGCCCCGATACACTCCACCCCCAGTTTAAGGAAAGTCTGAAAATGGGAACACTTCTTTTGTTGGAACTTAGATAATGATATACAACAGGAAAATCTGTGCAGTTGAAAAGCATGTCTCGGAGCACCCACCCCACAAAATGCCCACACCCAGTAACCACTACATGCCGATGGCTTCCAACCCAGGAACAGCCTGGGAAACCAACATACAGTATCCCAAAAAAAAAAAAAAAAAACTTTCACTAAAGCCATTACCCACCCAGCAAACCAAAACCATGCCCACCACAGCCAAAACCCCTTTACTCCATGCAAGCATGCCTCCCTTTACAATCCCTGACCAAAAGTAGCCCAAGGCCTACCTGGCCTACCTGCACCACTGAACCAACAGGTCATCATGGACATAATACTTGCTGCAGCAAGTTCACACCAAAATGTGATTACTTACCCAGCTACACTTGTCTAAACCCCTTAAGCCCCTCCCCACCCTTATCTCATTTCCTCCCAATCATCCCTCCCTCCATTTAACCCTTTCACCTCCCCAACCCACTTAACTCCCATTACTATGTCAGCCTAACCCCTTTTGAAGATGTCGCAGGACAACTCGGTTTGTTACCAAACCTCATTTCTTAGTTTTCTGACCTTCCATATGATAAGTTCCATGTCATTAAAGTGAAGGCACTGAAAAATAAAGAGTCTAGGATATAAAGAATTTGCCTGTTTATATTGAATGTGGTGGCCACTTTTTGTGATCAGGGGTTTGTCAGTATCCATGAGGGATTTTATTGTTCCTTTGGGATGAACTATAAAGTATTTACTTCTGCTTTTTCTGGTAGGTCTAGAATTTTAAGTATGTTGCATCTTGCTATGTATTTTGTCATTAATATTTGCTTCCATGTGAATTGCATTTGACTGTAGATCCCCATTGCTTTTTTCATTGTATGGCTACAGTTGTTCTCTGATTTTTAATATCTACCAACGGCAACATTAGCATTGGTTGGTTATGATCCAAAAGGTGATGATGGTGGGAAACTATAATTTTAATTTTCTGAAAGTCTATGGTGGTGGTATGCATCACCTGGATGATGGGATTCAATCTTATGTGAATGGTTTTGATGTCATGGCATGCTTTGCTCCAAATCTTCCAATTTATCATGTAGCCATCTTGCTGTATGATTAACCAGACTTACACAACTCAAATACTCTAATCACCATGGTAGCAGTGACTTTATGAACTCACTGTAATAGAGGATTACTGTGACTCCATCTTGCAATTGCTCATTCCTGCCACCAAAACTCACTTCTTTTTTTTTTTTGTTGTTTAGAAAACTCATGTTAGTAAATGTTTGTCTGCACACCTCTCCACCTACCCTGATTTTGCAAAACATTCCTGAGTAGTTTTGCCCTGCCCCTCCTAAATATTTTAATTCTCTGGTAAATCGCTGAGAATTACTTTCAGTCGATAATGCCAGTCATTAGGTCTTTAAAAAATTCATGTTGTTACAAAACGTTGTGTTCTATTAATCTTTTAAGAAAATTAGAGTGATACTTAAAAACTGCCCCAGGTTTAAAGACTTGAGCCCCCATTATTTTCACTTTTTCCAAAATTTGGCCCAGAAGATATGAGGTGTGGCTTTCAGAGAACTGTATCTCAGTACTAGGACAGAGTAAAAATAAATTAAGAAAATAACACATAAAACTGTTGTCTATGCATATATATATATATATATATATATATATATATATATATATATATATATATACCATATTTCCCCCAAAATAAGACTGTGTCCTATACTTTTACGCATTAGGGCTTATTATTAGGGGATGCCATATTTACCCCCCCCTACAATAATCTACATTTATTCATTTATTCATGTACACAAATCAGCATTTATTCATGTACACAAATTGACATTTATTCATGTAGAAAAATCAACATTTATTTGGTACTTCTCCATTATTGAGCAACAATTCTAGGTAACACGTTAACAGTTGTGTGCGAATTCTACATAAACAGTGCAACAAACATTTCAACTTCAGAATACTTACACCTTAGCTTTCACCGTGCAATATTTCATGCTTAACAGAAAGTGCTGAAAATCTCAATACATGGGTATTGGAGGAGGCGAATAAAACAGGTAAATAACTGCCACTTTTTGAGTGGTGATGGTTTCTTTATTCCTTACCCAAACCGTAAGAGAAGAATGATGGAAAGTCATAAAAATGGATTCTGGGAACTAGTGGACTTGCTTTGTAATTACCCCTTGATAATGAAATGTTACCTTAATACAATAAAGTCAAAAAACTGATAAGAACTTGCTGGCAGCTGAAAGCAGAAGCAATCCATTCTGTTCTTCCAAAAACAGAAAAGTTATTCAAATACAGTCATGTCATCTTCTTCTGGAAAATTGTCATAAATCTCCAACCCACGAATTCTGGCCTGAATGTCTTGTGACTCCATTTCCTGTAGAACCATTGGCCCCAATCTGTCATGCCCAGCATTAGAGCTCTCCTTAAATGAGCACTGCTTGTCCATGTAGCCTGCTCGTAGTGCATTGGCAACACAGCTATCAGTGATTTTATCGCATGAATTCTTCACCCAAGTCACAACCTCTTGCAGGCTAGGTTTCACAAAGTTTCCATGCTGATTTCTCTCCATTCTATTTTCAGTGTAGTCATTGAGTTCCATGCGCAAATGGTCCTTGAATGGCTTGTTTTTTTGCAATATCAAGAGTCTGGAGATAGGCAGTCATTCCTGCGGGAATCATTGTTTGATCTATTATTCTCTGTGCAAGGAAGTTCTTCATGTCTTCATCGTGATGAGTGCTGGCTGAATTCCAGACTAGCAGACCTCTTTTGCCACCTCATAAAACAAGTGGCAGCATTACAACAACCCACTTCCTTATAACTGCTTGTGTGCACCAGGCTTTTTCGGTTTCAAGAATGTAAATGCCTGAAACACATTCAATCTTATCTTTCATGCCCTTACTAATGATTAGCAGTGGGGTTTTCTTTCCATCTAGACAAATTGCCGAAATATAGGTAACACGTTCACTTTTGTAACCAGTGGAGGGAATGTAGATTGAAGAGGCACCCCTCTGATTAATTGTTTGAAATCCTTGGCCCATAAACACTGCAGTTTCATGCATAGCAATCATCTTGGAGAGGTGGTATTTAGAAAATTCAATGCCATCAACAAAGGACTTGAATGCAAGTATCTTCCAGCTTGAACAGTGTTGTCAATCTTCTTTGAGACAGTTCATATCGCTGAAGGAAGTCATCCAGCCAATGTTGTTATTTTGAATTCTTCTGGGGATATTTCTAACTGTCGTGCCAATGCAAGGGCAAATGCGTGAATATCAGCTCTACGCACAACCAAAGCCTTTGCTCTCCTGTTAGCAATCCATTCACAGATGATGTCTTCCAGTTCAGGAAATAATGGTTGCTGACCTGATCCATACTTGCATTTCTTATCATTTGCTCGTCCACCAGTTGACTGGGGTTATCGTACTTTGCTCTCCATTTTTGGACCATTCGGAGATCCAACTTCTTCTCTTTGCAGAAAGCCATCAGATTCTTTCCCCGGGAGTCCTCCATGATTCCTTTCTTGTACTAGATGGAATATCTCTTTCTTTTTGCACTCATCTTGTCTGTGGAGGTTAATTGAAGACTTACGAGACAGGAGTGGCAACAAAAAATGGTGACAGTTAAGAAGACACAACCACACCCTTTACTTATCAAGTGGGTACGTTTTACATGCGTTGTCTGTACTTTGACCAGTCAAAGTACACTTGACAGTGTTTATGGGCTAAGGATCTCAAAGTTCAAGTGTGAGTGAGGATTAGGGTTACGGTAAGAATCGTTTCTGGGGAAAGAACCTTACAACTTTCTGCAAAGAGAAGAAGTTGAGTGTTCAAATGGTCTAAAAATGGCGAGCAGAGCATGATAATCTCAGTCAGCAGGTGTCAATAATATTATTATTTTATAATTCAACAAGTCCGTCATGTGTTGTTGATGATCTTAACTGGGGCTTATTTTTGGGGTACAGCTTATGTGATGACCACCCTGGAAAACCATGCTAGGCCTTATTATTCTCTGGTTAGGTTTTATTTATGGAGAAATATGGTATTTTATATATATATATATATATATATATATATATATATATATATGTATATATATATATATATATATATATATATATATATATATATATATATGTGTATATATATATATATATATATATATATATATATATATATATATATATATAGGAGCTCTACAGAATCCTGAAAACCCAAAATCTTGAAGACAAAATCCTGAGACCAAAATCCCGAAAGTTCAAAATACTGAAAACGCAAAATCTTGAAAACACGCAGGATACCAACACTCACTATATTCCACCACAAGTACATACAGAAACATATTACCCTTCAACTATATGCAGGGGTGCAAGCCCACCTGCACCCCCCCACTCCCTGCTACTTAAATATATCAACTCCGAGATTGCACTTCACTACACTAAGTGCGATCTTGGAGTTGATATATTTTAGTAGCAGGGGGTGTGGGGTGTGCAGCCCCCAACATGGGTGTTGTAGGGGGGCTTGGAAAACAGTAATATAGTTTGCATTTTATTTGTTTCTGTATGTACTTGTGCTGGAATATAGTGAGTATTGGTATCCTGTGTGTTTTCAGGATTTTGAGTTTTCAGTATTTTGAGTTTTCAGTATTTTGAACTTTCACTATTTTGGTCTCAGGATTTTGGTCTTTAGGATTTTGGGCTTTCAGGATTCTGTAGTGCTCCTCTCTCTCTCTCTCTCTCTCTCTCTCTCTATATATATATATATATATATATATATATATATCAAAATTTTGCTGAAACTATTGATTTTCTCTGTTTTATTTAATTAGTTAACTTTGCTTTTCTGGGTATAGTACAGATCTAATTGGATCATCGTTTAGCTACCCTGGCTGCAACAGTGACAAATCCAGACAGTCATAAAAGGTTTACAGAACATGTTTTTTTTCAAACAATCAGTGAGGGTGTACAATTAAAAAAAAGTATATGAAAAAGATATGCCAAAAAATTCTGTAGTCTGCACAATGGAGACAGAGCTATGGCTACATCATCTGATGCCCTGGGTAGTTCCCTTGGCTAGCACCCTTTCCATCTCAAATACACAGACTGAAATATTGAGATCCACACACAAATGCAATGCCTGCATTCATTTAAGAAGCCAGGTAGATATCACCTGGCTTCTTAAATAAATGCCAATACTGCACTTATACCCCACTGACAATTGCCAGCCATACTACTTCATGGCTTATTGCACCTAGGGCAATAGCCAACCCATTTGCCATATCATTGTTATAGCTCTGAATAGTGGCTTGAACATTAAAAATTATAAGATATATGCCATAGACAAGCCTGAGTCAATGAGCAATAATGTGCTTGAAGATAAACAATACTAGATGCAGACGTACGTCCTAATGTGCACTGCCTGATTATGTTGTAGAGCATTGTATTGTACTGCATTGGCTAATAGCTCTTGTCACATGTAACCACACATCTTGCTTGTAAATTTGCCATATGAAATGAAATAATGCAAAACACAGGAAAAGTATAACAGTTTGATTGGCAAACCATTGCTGTTGAACCTTATGCTGATAAAAAAATATATATTTTTGACGAACTGAATAAATATTGATAGAACTTTGAAATATACTGATTAGGTTGTTTCTGGTGATGAAAACCACATGAACATTTGCTGAACATTTTTTTTTTAAGTTTGACCTAAATTAAGTCATTCAGTTTAGGACTGAATATTTTCTTTAAATGAAAGGTAAAGAGAGAGCCACCTAGTTCTGGAGTAAATAAAAGAAGCTGTGGTGAGTGATGTGTAGTTTAGTCAGTGGTGCTTGGAGAACATTTCCTGAGAGATGGAGACAGAAAGTGACCCTTTTATGATTTGAGTGTTAGCTGGCTAGAAATGGAAGGGACCTCATATTTATGAGTTTATACATAAGGGAGCAAATTAAATGTACTTCATCAGAAATAATGAAAGTGACCAGCATTATACTTTAGGGATTGTATATAAAACCTTTCCTTTTTGTATTTAGTTCTCAGAGATCTCCAAGCAGAGAGTCAAGACCTCTGGTTAACAAAGTTTGCAGACAGTGGCAAACTGGGGGGTGGGGGGTTGTTGTTATATCACCCAATGATACCCAACTGCACAAAAATGAACTGTCCTTGATAAACTCTTGGTGTACTAAAAATGGGTTCAGACTGAATGGAAAAAGGTATAGTATTATCCCTTTTGATAAATTACCTCTCCCCTTACCATGCTTTCTAGACAACATAATGTATTTAGGAAACTAATACTTGAGTTGATATTTCCTTCTATTTTGACCACACATAAAAACGGTAGTCAGGAAATTCTTTTATTTAGTCCAGCTAATTGCCAAAGGAATATCATCATTGTCTTATGAAGAAATCACACCATTATACTCAGCATTGATAAAGCAAATAACTGAATACAACATCCTCTTTGGGATACATCTCACTAAAACTTTCAAACAATTAGACACCAAATGTACCTACCTATAAAATCACAGGGATTACAATCATAAGCTACTAAGAGACGATGCAATCTCTATACCTTTATTCAATGTTTTATGTACTTTTTAGTGAAGATTTGTGACTTCCTTACCAAGCCATTAGACATTCAATTGTCCTGGTCCTCCCTTTTCTCCACAAGTCCAGTATCTGCACTAATAATAGATCCAGAAATCTTAATCTTCACCAATAAATAAAACATAATTAAAGAAGTACCTCCCAAACTTCTTGGATAACTTCCCTTGCGTGTAAGGTAGTGCAGCTCTCCATCATCCTTTAAACATAATCTAGATGATTAGAGGGGTATCTGCAAATTTACTCCAGGATTGACTGGTATGGCCCTATGGGGAAAGGAGGTGAGGTTTGTGGTATGGTAATGCACAGCAGGAATAGTAATGAAAGTCAGTAGGCTTTAAATATCCATGAATCTATTGTTTTAAAATTTAGTCCTTCTGGGCTATGAATTATTTACTATAGATTTTAGTCAGTGTGGAAATCTTTCATTTCAGACTAAGGCAATGTACGAGACTGATATTGAAGTCTCCTACTTTGGTGATACTTATGAAATGGTGGGAGGATTGAAATAGGTGGTCACTCAGCTCCATACCTCTCAAGTGTACCTCATTATGAGGAGCGTACCTCATTTGGGGTCTTAAAAAGTTCATGTTCCTCGAAGTTCCTCAAAGTTCCACATTGAAAGACTCTGTCACACATTCAGTGTTAGGAATTTTTTTAAGTGAAATATATTGTAAATAGAAGTGAATCATATTAATTCATTAAAATATCTTCTTTATAAGTAAAACTAGCTTATTTTAACCATCCTATGACCTTCCTAGTTGAAGTTGTTAGTAAGCCATTAGTATGTGTTCCACATTTTGCCCATTTGTTCCACATTATGAGGGCTAGTGTTCATCATTTTGGACATGGAAGGTTGAGAGCTATGCTCAGCTCTTTGAATTTCTAATTAGAAGCATCCAAGATAGGACAACAGTAGCTATGTTAGTTGTTTAGGTGGTTGATGGAAGTTTTAATAGTAAGCCATTAAGGATCATGAACATTGGTAATTTAGGCTATTAGGTCTATCTATATGTTTTTGTATAACAAAAAACTACCTTCACAGAGTTGGTTTACTACTTTTTGCATTAAATATATCATTCTAACCAGGTAAGTGGTGCCTGAAATTAGGACACTCCTCTTTTTACCAGCATTTTGTAATTTCATCAATATCAGATTCATGAACGTACGGCAGGAATTCTATTTCTTTTAGCTTTTCTTTTCTACCTGCATTTAGACAGGTATTAATTTTGAGTGGCTGAAGGCCTAGTTTTTTTTTTCTGGTAGACATGTGGTTGTTGCTGTTGTTGTTGTTGAGGGTATGAACCTAGGCAGTACAAATGTTGGCCCAGGTTAGACGTAATGTTACTTCTTAATACTGAAATATAAAGTAGAAAGGTTAACTTTGTGGGAATTTTAGAAATTTAAATTTTAATTGGACTGGTGTGTCACTTTTGGTGTTAATGATAAACATGGTAGAATTCCTAGACTGTGATCTGAGCATAATATTTTGGAGTGAAACTGTGTAAGGATAGCCTGGGAGAAAGCAATGTATGGATGTTTAAAAAGCAGTGTATGGGATGGAGTCAAGCAGATTTAAAATATAGTCACTAATAGATAAATACAGATGGCTGCTGTTATTAATTAAAGTAAAAGGTATGTCATTTTAATCCCAAATCTGACTATTTAGAATTAATACAATAGAATAAGAGAGTGCTATACAGCTATGGGGAAGGGGGAATATTAAGGAAAGCTTCATCATTTTGATTAGATGGCATGTGAGAGAGGCTCTTTATGCATAAGGGTGAATGATGCAGAGATAAATGGTAATGGGAATATGGTGCAGGGGGAGGTTTAAACTGATACCAGGGGAAGCGAGGCATAGAGGAGCAGGACTAACCCCAAGAGAATAAACTCTGATAAACATTAATACTGCTACAAAACCACTGGTAACACAAGGCTTCCTTTATTCTATGATTAAAACACTATTATGTATTCTTTAAAACAAGATAAAAAGTGCGTTGGGTATAAAACTCCATCTTTTTTTTCAACAGACCTGTCCTGTGCTATACAGTGGAGGTATATGCCCCGGCTATGAGTTCCTATTTCTAACAAGCAATCTCTCAGTCCTATAACAAGCAATCTGCTAGTCTAATGAAGAATTAGCATCATTATTTAGAGCAATGGTTGCAAGAAAAAACACATTTTACCATGTTTTTAAGACACTACAGCACTAACTGTTTTGAATGATGTTGATGTTAGATGTGTGTGGGGGGTACACAGTTCTAGATATTATCATCGGAATAAAAAAGTTAAAATATGTCAAATTCATGAAGTCCAACCATTTTCTTCTTTTCAAATCAGACACAATGTGAGGATGAATCAATAATATTAATGCCTTGTGACAGAGAAGTAAATGGCAATTCATTGAAGTGTGCCCAGATAGGGCTGAAGAAAAAAAAAAGCCATGTCAATCACTGCCAGAAGCAAGTCTGTAGGTGTACCCTGTTTCAAGCCCATAGAAATTCAAAGAACAAGCAAATGCATTTAATGTAAACCACAATGAATTTAAATGAAGTCATTTTTTATTGACTACTTATGAACAAATTAGTCAAACATTACTTGTTTTTGCTATATGCCTCCAAATACCAGAAGTTTTGATTTCTGACAATTCAGACACTGCTGTTGAACATCTGCTACAGTGTAGGCACAAAGCTAATACATTTTATGGAGTGCAAAGATTGCTAGTTCTCATATTCTTCTATAAAGACACATCAATATAATAGTGCAGACTACACAAGACAGTCCATTATATCATCAAAGCTCTAACTGTAATAAAAAGTAAGCGAATAACAACAATTGCAAATAATTTAAGCTAAATATTCATTGAAGCTAATAACAAAAAGAATAAACTACATTTTCTGAGAAATAATCAATGCAGTTCTTAATAGAAACCAGTTATGCTAAGGTGTTAGTGAACTGAGTTGTAAAATCACTTCTCGGTAGATGTGGACATGTGAAGACACATAACAAAAGCTTTACTAAAGAAAATAATTTAGTCTGAGCTTTGGAATTATGAAAGGAAATGAGGTTTGAGATTTTTGTAGCTACAGGAGAGGTGAAGGTAAGAGAGAGATATTTTAACATATGACTAAGAATCTCTACAGCTGTAGGATAGATACAAAAGTAAGAGAAAGACTTGTTTGAACTCTAGAAAGAGGTGAATTAACAGTAATAGTCAACTTATATCAGAATTACTATTATGGTATCAAACTAGCTAAATTACATAACAGGTCTTCTTTTGATATGCATTCTAATCAAAAAAAAATAAAAAAATATTCAAGCAACAAAGCAAACTGCAGCTAAAGATTACTGAAAGAGTTACTGAACAATCTGTAATACAACGATGCCTTTTAATATGCGGTTACAAAAGTGCTATATAATCTAGAAAAAGGAGGAAGAAGAAGCTAAGGAAAAGATGTAATACTCTCTGTTTCCACAGACCTTAGGGTAGGTATAAGCCCTGTGTATACGCATTATCAATTAAAGGTGATGACAGGGAATCTGTTAGCTAAAGTAAGACTTTAGTGTTTTTTTACACAGAGCAAGTGTTACATAAAAAAGTATTTTTACTGTACTTTTAATTTGTGCAGCACTTTTACTGATGAGCTGTTTACAGTGATATTGACACTTACTTAAAAGGAATGTACTGACACTTACTTAGAAGGAATATACTGGTTCATTTGCTAACCATTCTGTCTCGGTCTCCACTTTGGACTGCTGGATAAAAATTTTATTGAATTTACTGAGCCTTATTTGAAAAATACATGTTGCATTTCAAATCTTAGATTAATTGTAATAAAATATTCTCATTTTTCATTAATTAGTAACTGAACATATTAAAACATTTTATAATTGTAGTTGGATCTCTGTTGAAGTAAGATGCTTGGATATTAAATTAATTATTAGGTGTAACTCAAATAATTTCAATAATAGAACTAATAATATTACAGCTACTATTGTGAGACTAGCAATCTTTTTTTTTTTATTTTGAAAATATATTATACCTAATCAAAATTATACTATAGCCAGCAATTTTAAAATATATAGATGCCTTTATCACCTTGCAATATATTAATGTTATATAATAGCCTTCTAGAAAGTGTAAAATCTGCTATAGGAATCAATAGGAATTATGCTGTACTATCAGACAAAGAGGAAATATGTTTTCCAGGTAGGAAAACATATTTAGTTTGAGTGCTAAAATAATTTCATAATGGGTGGATAATTCTTATACAGCTGCACTGAAAGCTTATAAG
Organism: Protopterus annectens; assembly: GCF_019279795.1. NCBI lineage: Eukaryota > Metazoa > Chordata > Ceratodontiformes > Protopteridae > Protopterus > Protopterus annectens. Next base: position 1,192,574,918 of record NC_056729.1, on the reverse strand, counting down.
AAGTTAAGAAACTAAAACTAATTACATAAAATTAAATAATTACTATTAAAATGTCTTTATATATTTCTAAATAAATACAATGTTGCTTAGTTTATCTACTAATATTAAACATTTTAACAGATCATTTTTAAGCATGTTTTAATTAAAAATTGAGATTTTTCTGCTTTGCTAAATAAATTATGTGCTACTATTTATTTCTAAAATACGTATCAATAAGATGTTCAGAAAAAGTAAAGCATTTTCCAGGTCCCTTTTCATCCTCATCACTGCCAATTATAAAGCTTCCCCATTAATTTGCAAGGTCATTTGTCCCCCTGTACTGGGCATCCCTCAGTATAGAGGTGATATTTGTTTGGTGGGGGCAACATTCTGTCACTAATGAGAGACACTTCTGCCTTAGCTTGTGTTCCTTATTCTGCATACTTGCTGTGTGGAACTGCATCCTTGTACCTTTGCCTGGGATAGTTTGGTTTAATTTATCTAGAATAGTGCTATATGTTCATCAGACTTTAGTATCAATAGATGCAGAATTATACAGTACCATATTCATCCATTAGTAGCATTCATCATGCTGGTGACATGATGGAGGTATTTTCTTTCAGCTAACCTTGTTCTCTAGTGTCTGACATGAGCACCCATGTCACCACTTGGCTCCATATTTGTCTGTGTGTGTGTGTGTGTGTGTGTGTGTGTGTGTGTGTGTGTGTGTGTGTGTGTGTGTGTGTGTGTGTGTGTGTGTGTGCGCGCGTTAAGAGAGAGAGAGAAAAAGAGAGACACATGCATTCATTGTCTTTCATGACTAGTTTAGGAGTGCCAAGCCTACATATTCCTAGTTCATGGCCAATTGAGTTATGGAAACTACCTATTTCAAGGATGCAATTGGTCAGCTGGAAAACCATATCTGCCTGTCCCCTAGTATGGCCAAGTTGGCATATGCCATCTATTTCTAACCTCCCTCACCCTGTTCGTCTAATCCTGACATTGCTACCTGTACTCAGGTCACATTGGTCATAATCAGGTCTTCATCCTTGTCAGAGCAACATAGAAAAAGAAAAGATTACATCACTCCCCGAGTGCTTAAATGGTCACTCTGTTTTGTCTCAATAAATTTCACATAAAAATAATCATTAAATTAATGGTTAGACACCTACATGTTAATCTTTCTATGCAAAAGGTCTCTCTGCAAATACTATTCCTAAATTAATGCAACTACTAACAACAATTATTAATTATATATTAGGCTCTAGGTCACATATCCCAATATTATACAACATGATTTTAAAGTTATTCATTAATATACTTAGCAAATATTAAAGATGCATGATTAAAACTTCTTTAATCTGTCTTAAAGAATCATAAAAAAAACATGTTATCTTCTGGTATCAGAATACAGCATCTCCTTCTGATTTTACATATTTGTCACTTGGAAGTTTCATAGGACTTTTTTATTCTATATACAATATCAAGTATGTTTTAAAAAGATGAAGTGATATGCTACTGACACAGTAGTTTTATCAAAGCACACAATTTTTGTTTCATTGTAAATTATTTAAAAAAATGACTATTAGTCTAATATGCCGGACGTTTCTTTTGTCATGATAATTTAGTTTTTAGAAAACATATTGTACTTGTTTAATGCTTTTACTTCCCCTCATTTTTAAATTTTGTTATACCTATTTGTTGACTGTGCAAGCCAATTGGACAATTTGTCATTTTAGCAGGAGCAACCCCAGGAGGACTGTCTAGTTACATGACTTGCTCAGAGTCACCCAATAGACAAAGGGAGATGGAATGAATCAAACATTGCATCCTGGACACAGGAAGCAGCTTTCTAACAGCGCAGAGCTTTAGTTCTCTGTAGTAGCTGAAAGACAGTGATCATATGAAGCTGTCATTACTGTGGCATGTAAAGTCATTATTAAATATTGAAAAAAAGTCTGTTTCTATATGTTTTGAACAATGTTCAGACTTAATGAATCTTAATACACAGATGCTACTGACAAATACTCTTTTGTCACATTTAAAGTACTGGAAAGGTATGGATATTTTATTGCAACTATTTAAATGGATGTTGAAAGGAATGATACAATTCTTTCCTTTCTTTCCATAGAATTGCATATATCTGCCTTTTTGCATTGCTCTTTTTAAGTTGATTCATGTCATGTCAGAACAATTACATTTATTTATGAAATTCATTATAATAAGTTATAATATATTTACATCATTCAGTTCATCCAATATCATTCTATCCATAGTTATATTTATATCCATTTAATATGCTCTGTAGAAATCAATTAGGATTTGCGCACATCTATTGATACAACTATTAAAAAAAAATCAGTGCAGTTGTGAACATTCAGCTCAGCAAGTACATCTGCAGACGCATGTAATTAACATCCAGAAAACATATGCCCCAGGATTTAATAAAATCTGTGTAGGCACAATGTAGAGTCTACATGGAATGTATCCGTGTACACGGTTATAGTTCCCCCCCCCTGGTAGTGCACCATGCATAGTAATGATGGCGCACTGCCGAGAGAGAGCAGAGGAACACGGATATTGAATCAGTGTAGGGAGAGGTGTAATGACTAACCGTGGCTGCAGATGAGTTTGACACTCCCTGCAATGGTCCCTGCCAGTGTAGCAATGTTATGCAGTGTGTCAAATGTTGAATATGTAAATGTTTTGATGTCGTATAATGTCTTTTGTTTGTTCCTTTTTTTTTTTTTTTTAAAGCATGTTTGCATGGCATGGAGCACAGCAATGCCAAGCTATGCTTACATGTAGACAGCTGACACTTGCCAGACATCTAAAAGTTGAAACCAGATATAATTAATAAGCAAAATGACATTTTATGTTTTTTTTTTTTTTTAATTTGGCGTTTGAGCTGTGGGGCATGGAGAGCAGCTAAGCCGAGCAGAGCTCAGACATACATAGCCAACACCTACCAGACATCTAAAAATAGAAACCAGATGTAATTAATTATTTATTTATTGGTGTGTTTAAGCATGTTTGCATGCTGCAGTGCAGTGCTCAGCACTGCCAACAGGTAGCTCAGTGGTATATGTGAAGGTATACTGGCTTTCTTAAAATCCACACAGCTAAATGGGTACAATTATGGCTGTATGTGTAGTAGGTCCAGGGTTCAAATACATGGAACACAGAACTTATCTGCATTTAATGTATTTTTGTTGCACACATTATGGACACAGTTTTAAAATATGGCTCCACAGTGCTCTGCACAGCTGTGCTCAAACCTGTTAAGCACCGCATAAACATAATGACTGACGGTTCCCTATTAGAAGACCAAAGACGCATTCTTTCAAATACATCTTGGTCTAACTCAAAAGTCTGAAATGGCAAAATATTGAAGCGGCGTTTAAGCAAATTCTTTCCCTGGGAAATAATTTGGTTGGCCGTTTCATTACTTTGCTGTTTTCGGCACTGTAGTGAGGTGTCAGAGTTGGTATATTTTTGTTGGAACAGAGATTTTTTTCCCTACAAAAAAAATCGCTGTTCTGACAGTTTGAAATTGTAAGTTTTTGCTTACATAGGGTCGATTAATCACCATTCACTTTTTTAAGTGTTCGGTGATCTAATATAGACCCTGGCTGACTATGTTTGCGTGGCTCCCAGCTTTCCTAAAACCACAGTCGTGTGTGTTTGGTCACTGCTCAGCTCTGGTTGGCTGGTTTGCACTCTGCTAAGCAATGTGGTGCTTTTTTGAATGTTGCTCAATGATGTGTAAGGGCAGTAAAACAGCCTATAGTAAACACACTAGGTGGGAATTAATTGTTAGTATGGCTGGTGGTGTTGGAGAAAGTGTGCGCTTTCGATCGCAGTGGTGGGGCATTCAGGAGTCCAGGGTCATGGCTGGGTTTCTTGTTAAAAACTATGAAGTTAGGCTACTGCTAGGTGGTTTCCAGGGCTCAGAGTGTAAGACAGAGGCCTGGTATTCATTGGCCAGAAAACTCACCAGTGTTAATGGTATCCCCTGCACAGGTGAGCAGTGTTGTCACCACCATGGTAACCTGAAAAGGTGAAAGAGGAGAACCTTGGACACCTGGGTCTAAGAAGCCAAGGCAGGAAATGCCCCACAAATATGTAAGCACATTTTTCCTGTGTTTTACCAATATGTAATCTGAATTTCTATAAAACTGGTATGCATAATAGTGTGTTTTTCTCCCAACAGCTGTAGATGAGAGGGCTAGCAATATTGAGTATCATGTTGGGCACCTGACCAGGATGCGCCATGAGCATGGTGAGTATGGATGTATTATGCCAACTGTAGTGCAATAAGCAAGAAAGAGTAAAGCATTAACTGCAATAAAGTTTGCAGCACAATAAATGTGGAATTAGAGATCTAGTGCAATAAATGTGGAATTAGAACTATAGTGGAATAAATGAATAATAACAACTGTAGTTCAATAAAAACAAGAAACAATACCAATAACAGCAAGGAAAATGGTGTATCTCAGAATTGTCTGTCATAAACATTTTAGTACAGCTGTATGCATTGAGTCTGTAAGGTAAGGTTCCTGCAGTCAACTATAGCACTACAGTAGCCATAGGATGGACATCTAATGGATGCAAATTGTATTGATTAACTCATAGTACTGTTCAAGGCTTTCTCTAAGCCAATACCCATCACATAATGCTCTGTCTTCCACAGACATCAGGTAATAAAGGTATATGGGTACGGTAACCCACTCCACAGCCAGATATTGTATGTATGGACTTCACAGATATTGCAAACCAATAACAATAATATGTGTTCACCAGTATTGTTGAAAGTGAAATAAAGCTGTAGTAATATATGCAGTATGGTTGTATAGCACGCATGTGTTTTCTCTTGGCACTGCAGTCTACTAAACTAAACACTGTAACAGTATTAGAATGCTAGGAAAAAAGTCCTGTAACTTGTATTGCACAATTCATAGTATGTTTCCAGGTAGTCTCCAGGGAAGTATCAGTCACCCTGCAGCCAACAGTGCCTCTGTAGCTCAGTCTGTTAAATTCCCTGTACACTGTACATTTTGCCACACACAGTCCTGGGGTCCAATCCAGTCCTTTGTAGCACTACATTTTCAGTATCAGTCATGTAATGCTCACAATTTCTCTCTCCCCAAGAACACAAAAATGTTGTGGGTGAGTTAAGCCATATTATTGCAGATATTCTCACAGAACGTTACACTCAATAGCAAGAATGTGTTCATCAGCATTGTTGATTCAGAAATAAAACTGTGTAATCCCATACTATGCTGCTGCCGTCAATTATTAAATTATTTACAGGTATTCCCTGCAGTCACAGCTAGTGGGTTCTACTCTCATGCCTGCCTACTAAGCCATGATGGCTGTCTAGTTTAATTACTCTACATAAACATGCCTCTCAAGTGTCGTGATTTCTTGTAATGTAATTGGAACTGACTAATCCGTCTGTAACATGTTTACCATAGGTTCATAGGTTCATAGGTGTGTACTAGGCTAATAGCCCTGCAGCCTTTACAGGCCTAGCCCATAGTAGTGTCCTGGCATTGTGCCACCCAACATTAGTTCCCAGTGTCTCTATCAAGTAGAGCCACTGGAGTGATCCCCAGGATGAACTTTCTATTACCCATCCACTCATCAATATTTCTCTTGAAGAGCATCAGTGAGGTGCTCTGTTTGATATGTATGAGAAGCCTATTCCAGAGCATGGACAGTCTCTGGGAAGGAACCTGTCCCGCCTGCATGTTCTGTTGATTGTGGTAATGAGGTTGAGGTCTCTGGATCATGTAGTATGGAGAGATTGATATTTCTTTAGATGTAGCATTTCTAACAGAGCTGGGACAGACATGGCTTATAAGTCAAGCAGAGATCACCTCTAAGTAGGTGATAAGAGGCAGAGAATAGCTGGAGTCTTTTGAGTCTGTCCATGTAGGACATGTGTTTAATGCCTAGGATCCACCTCATGAGGTAATTCTGTAGCCTCTCCAGCTGTTGCAGTTGTCTAGTGAGGTACATGCCAAATGGGGCATTATACTCAATGACTGGTCTACTGAGGGAAGTGTAGAGAAAGATGATGACCTCTTTCTTCCTGGATGCAAAACCCTTGGTAATGAGATGTGCCACATAGAAGGACTTTCTGACCACAGTGGCAATGTGGTGGTTGAAGGAGAGGTTGCTGCCAACCTGCATCCCCAGATTTCTTATAACGCCTTCAGTGTTCAGTGGGCTCCCATCGATGTGGTAATTAGTGGGAACTGAGTTTTTCCCAAAGGGGATGACAATGCATTTTTTTGGCATTAAGCTTAAGGCCATGGTTTCAGCACCAGTCATTGTTCTCAGTGAGGCCTTTCTGTAGGATGTCAGCATCACTTGGGGAGTTAATAATGGCTTCCAGCTTGCAGTCATTGCTGAACTTGGTCAGCCATCCCTTTGTTTTGGCCTGGACTTCTGAGAAGTCAATGCTGAACAGGAGAGGACCCAGGACCAATCCCTGTTGGACTCCACTCATAACTGGTCAGCATTCTGACTTGTAGTCTGCTACTTTCACACTGTGTGTTCTATCTGTCAGCCAATTTGCAACCCACCTAGTGATATAGGGGTTGATGCCAAGTTTGGTGAGTTTATTAATAATTCTCAAGTGAGGAATGGTATCAAAGGCCTTGGCCAGATCAAGGTAGGCTGTATGCACTGCTTTACCTTCATCCACAGCTCTGGTGACTGACCCAAAGAAGTCAACCAGGTTGAACAGGCATGATCTCCCTTTCACAAAGCCAAATTGCATGGGTCTAGAGTTTGGAGATTTCCTATATGGGTTGGGAGGGTGGCCTAATGGTTAAGGTGTTTGGGTTGGGAGGGTGGCCTAATGGGTAAGGTATTTTCCTTACAAACACAAGGTGCAGGATTTGAGTCTCACAAGGGATAATTGGCTAAACTTAAAATGGCTTGAAAGGGCAGTTAGCTTAGTACTAACCTATGAACCTATATCTTTGTTAATCAGGTCCATGATGATGCTCTCCATACCTTTACATATCAGACTCGTCAGGCTATTGGGATAATAATTCCCATGGTCTGTAGTCACTCCCCCTTTATGGAGAGGTATGACTGTAGCAGTGTGCCATTCAGAAGGGACAAAGCCTGAGGTGAGGCTGTGACTGAACAAGGCAAACAGATGTGGTGCCAGTTCACTTTGTAGTTCATGTAAAACACAGCCAGGAATATTATTAGGTCCCATGGAAGCTGTATTTTTGGCCTTGGACAATGCAGCTTCAACCTGTACTGCAGTAATGCTGGGTGCCCGGCATTCTTCCGGTATTGTGATTGGTCCTTTAAGGAGGGAAAGACGGGTAAAGTTGGCACTGAATCTGTCAGCTAGTATGTTGGCAGTATCTGTTGGCTGAGTATAGGAGGCACCATTGTGCAGTATCTCCGAGTAAATCTTAGTATTGCTTTGGAGGTTCTTGATATAGCTATAGAAGGCTTTGTGATAGTTTTTGGTGTCTGCTGCAATTCTGATTTCATAGCTGGCTTTAGGGGATTTGATGAGGGATCTCAACTTTTTGTTGAGGCTAACAAGGGAGTTTTTCCAGTCTTAGGACTTCAACTTTTTTTGCAGCAGTTCTTCTTTCTGTTGTAGAGTTTATTAATGGCAGGGTACCACCAGATTGGCTTCCTTTTTTTGGAGGAGAGCGTCTTAGTTCTGTTGGGTATGGCTAGTTCCATGCATTTGTATACATGTTTGTACAGTGCATTGGTGTATGATTCAGCAGTCATGCTATTTTCCATTGGCATTGGTGCCATGAATTAAGCCACCTCTGTTTTTAGGAGTTCAAAGTCAGCTTTGGAGAAGTTTTTCAAGGTGGTTACCTTTGTGGGGGTGGGGGTGAAAAGTGGATTTCCATTGTGATAAGTTTATGGTTGGATCTGACCAGGGAAGGATTGACTATTGGTGTAGAGCAACAATCACCCATGTTAGTAATAACCAGGTCAAGGATGTTGCTTCCTCTAGTGAGGGTCAGATTGAGCTGGTTCAGAGCATTGGAATTGATGAATTCCAGGAAGCATTGGGCTAGTGTATTGGTGCTTGAGTAGTTTTCCCAGTTGATGGAGGGGTAGTTGAAGTCTCCTAGTAAGAGAGTGTTGAGTAGGACCTTGATAGAGTCCAGGGTGCTTAGGAACATGGAGTAAGAGTCTAGGGATATGGTTGGGGACCTATAGCAGGCTATGACCTGGATCACCATCTTACCCAATGTTAGTTGTACCTGAAGTATCTCTGATGCATTATGCTGGGCTACTAGTCTGGAGGTGTGCATGGCCTTTATGAATATGGCGACACCACTGTCTTTGGAGCTTTGGTCCATGTTTCAGGGCCGAAAGGTGTGGAATAAGTTATAGCCTGCTAGTGCAGGGGTGCCTTCTGCTGCTTTAAACCAGGTCTCCTTTACAGCACAAGTGTTGATGTTCTCAATTTTCAGGAGTGCTTTGAGCGAGTGCATCTTGAGATTTAGACTTCTAGCATTGAGCAGCATGACCCTCAGATTGCATTTATTTATTTATAGCTGTTATGGTGGTAATTTGGTCTTTGGAACACTGCCTAAAAAGGCACTATAGGGTTAGCAAGAGCCTTACCCAGTACCTGGTAGTCCAGGCGTGACAGATGCAGGCCATCTCTGGCAAAGCATTGAGGTCTGTCAATCATGTCATCCCAAGCAGACAGATACTGGATCCCCTTAGAATGACACCAGACACTTAGCCAATTGTTAAAGTCAATCATTTTTTGTTTGTACTGCGGTATAATTCTGGGTGATGGTAGGATACTGCTCAGGGTTAGTATCATACCTGCCTGGGCCACATAATCCGAGATCTCCACCACTTCTCTTTTCATGTAGTCCATGGAGGTGTGTCTCAGGTCATTCACACCCACATGGACAATGACAGATTCATACTTGTACTTGTTGTGGAGTGACCAGAGTGCGTGTGTTATGTGTCGGATTCTGGCACCTGATAGACAGCTGACTGTTACCTTCTCCTTATACAACCTAGTGAGTGGGACATCTGTGTGCCCCACTATTGAGCCACCTATGATTAGTGTATTGGGCAAGGTGTTTAGCCTTACAGGCTTAGGTTGAAGGTCACACTGTGCAGGTGAGCTATGTGTCCTGTGGTTTGTGCTGTGTTGTGGTGGTTCAGTGTGTTTCTGTCTTGGAGGTCTCTGCTCTTTGGGTAAATTTCTATTGAGAGCCTCCACGTAGGTGGAATTCAATCCATTACCAAATCTGTTTGCAGACACCCTGGTAGTTATATCAGTCCACGTTATGTGAAACAATTCTGAGTACTTCTGTACCTGCATTTGTTAGTGCTTGGCACTTATTGTCCCATGCTATCAGCTTGAGAGGATGTACATGCTACAACAGCTATAGGAGAATTGTGTTCACTGTAATCACAACTGTCAGTACACACCTGTAGAAATATGTATGACCAGCGTTGTCAAGGATATCTTCTGCAATGTCACTAATGGAATGTTTTTCACTCTTTCACCCCACCCCTTAATTTATTCATTGTTATAATGCATTATTATGATTTAATATTGGCATAATTTGTTAAACTAACTATATTTTAGAAAATGTGGTTGATTACTGTTATGTTTTATTATGATTTAATATTAACAGAACTGTTTGTTGGCCTTATGGTTTACTTCACACTGGCATACTGTTACCAAACTAACTATTATGTTACATAGTGCTGTGTTGTGCATAATATACATCAATGTGTATTTGAATTAATAAATATACTACAAATGTTTTGGTTGTTACTAACTGTAACTTATTGCTTTACCTCATTTTCCACAGCAAGTCAAGGTAGGCTGGTTCTGGCTGATCTCCCTACCTTGCCTCATCTGGCTGTGGCACTGGGTCCCAGAGCATCTGGGACCCAAACCAGTGGTCCTCCCTCTGCTGCCTCTGCACTACTTGCTGTGTCGGGTAGTACTGGTCCAGGGGATGAGGCCCAGTCCTCCTCTGGGAGTGGTGGCAGATGGAGAGTAGTCACGCAGGATGAACTACCAGTTCTGCTGTGCAGGATAGTCCACTGTGGCTATGACCAATGCCTGCACTAAATTGAGGGCATGCTGGCTGACCTGGTGGTGCAGCATCGCACTGGTGCCTAGCTCCAACACAGCTACCCTTGGGCAGTGAATGAGCAGTGTCAACAGTCCCATAGGTGGGGACATGAGTCATGCTGCTCCTGTCTGGAGGGACATGGGAATCAGATTCCACAACACCCTCCCTATTCAAGGTGTCCACCCCATCATGTGTCACACACTGCCCCTATCTGCTGTCTTGCCTGTCTTGTCTGTTTGCAAATGTATCCTCACTTACCCAACTTACCTCCCCCACATATGCCTATGTTCCTTCCCCACAATTTCACTCTCACCTTAAAAAAAATAATAATAGGCACCTGTCCCAAAGAAAAAAAATTGTTGCAAACATAGCTCTCTATTTCACGTGTCCACTGAGCACATGCAATTTGGAACAATTGGGTTGACAAGGCAGATATGCTACCCACAATCCTCTTTCTTAGGTTTGACAGTCCAAATTCATCTACAAATTCTGTCAAAGTGCAGAGCTGTTGCTGTATAAGAAATGGATGGCTATTGTTCTTTCTCAGACCCTTCCTGCAAATCCCTACATGCCTTTCACTATGTCTCCCCCATTTGCCACATTTCACCACTTTCATATCACCCCCTTTTTTAATTAATAATTTTTTAGTGAGAAGCTGTGCTGAGCGCTGCACCATGCAGCTTTGCTTAGCTCAGCTAAATAAAGCTGTAATGATTAAATGTTTTATAGCATTGTCAGACACATGTACAAAATATACACCTCTGCCATATTTCGAACCCAAGCCCATCACACCTGCAGCACACTGTATTAACCCTTCATGCCATGCAAAGCTGGGTTAAAATAGGTGTTTTAATCAAAACATAGTGATTGCCACTTACAGTCATTAGGTGTGTCTCAGTAGAGCTGTGGGCCACGTAGCACTGCACAAACTGGAATAAAAACTAATGGGAAAAATGGGAGTGTACCTTGGACTCTGATGCAATAATACACCACTAGACAGCCAAAGACATAATAATGGATGTAAGTGAGGCCTGTGATAGCAGTTAAATGGTCCCTTTTATCAGCAGCATGTAGAAAGACACCTGATAAGGCATCAGTGGCAAAGTACATGTTCAACTGGGACCCTGGTGCAGAAATGCAGCTATATAAAGCCATGCACATGCTGATAATGTGTGTCACAGCCTGTATATCTGCACATATATCTTGGAAATATACCTGCTGTAGCAGTGACTCAGTAGTTCAGTTTGTTAAATGCGTTGCATGCAGTACATTTTGCCACACAGTCCTGGGTTCAAATCCAGTCTTGTGTTGCAGTTCAATTAAATTATTGCGAAGATATCAATTAATGACTTTGTCATGCAATCTTTATCCGCACAAGTAACTGCTAACTAATTAACTGTTATCCAGTTTTGCAAGTCAAAAACCTGCAGGTAGGGACACACTGGACATATCCATATAGCATAACTATATGTTACCTACTACTCTGTTATTGGCACTGTTGCATAACAGATGTACTTTAATCACATGCCTTGATTGGACTGTAAAGGGTACCCTTACCCTGGCTCTGCCGTAACAACAAGGCTGACACAGATGCCACAGTTATATGTACAGCTTGTTGTCCTCCAGAGTGTTCACACTCCCTCCATGTGTATTAGCTGCAGCAGCAGTGGCAGCTTGTAGCACACACACAGCTATGTGTAAAGATAACTAATACAGACTTACCATACCTCCCAACCCCCTAGAACAAAGAATCCGGACACAGCCATGCATAATGGGGGGACAAAGGCCCAGAAATAGGGACATGTTTTACAGTTTGCTCTTACAAAGACAATAATTTAATATAGTAACAGCTATTGCATTAGTATGCATTTTCTGTTGGGTAGGAAGTCTGACACTCAAATGTTTGTCTTTCATTATTAACTTCAACCCACAATGATTTGCCAGTGATTTGTCAGATGACCACAATGTCATGGGACACTAAGCACACATATGAGGTGAAACTGTTGACATACTACATAAATCTCTACAGTTGACAGTTATGATACCTACACTCTGCAATGCTGTAGTCTCCACACCTCAGTAATGTCCATCTTAACAGCTAAGAAAGGGGTCGAGGTCTACATGAAGGCCTTATATATTGCACTGTGGTGGCATGTCATTGGCTAATGATAGTGCAATTCAGCTGTTTTTGGCTGCAGTTAGCATATCAGAGACACAGACTGGTGCAGCGGCAATTACCTGCTAATGATCAGTGCCTTACAAAGTCAAGTACCTGGTTACTGGGAACAAGTCTATATGAGACTTACCTCACACAGAGAATGGCTTTGCAAAATATTACTGAAAGCAAAGTTCAACAAAGGGGTACTGCACTCCAGCAGATATGTAATTGATTTTTCCATATAACAGGATGCAGATGGGAGGCTGGAGATATATAGGGAATAGGGATTACAGCAGTAAGCCTGTCTTAAACCTATGGTACTGACATGTCACTGATACTCTGCTGTCCCACACCTACAAGCATAACTCTCAACTGTCCCTGATTTTCACACAAATCTTAGCTATGTCCCTCTTAATCCCTCCTACAATGGATGGCTTTTGTAGGAAAGTAAGTGAATTACGTGTAATACATATTGACAATAAGTAAGGTTGTACATTCCTGTAATGTCAAACAATGTGCAGTAATTCACCTCCTTTAATTCTGTCAGTGTCTCACATAAATATTTCTAACATTTTAAAAGTGTTCCTGATTGTCCCTGATACACTCTGGCTAAGTCCCTGATTCTGTTGACATTTGTCCCTGTTCGGCTGACAGATATGCCTAACATACCTGTCAACCTCTTACAGCAACAAATCTAGACAAAGCCATAATTAATGGGGGGACAAATGTCCAAAATTTAGGACACTTTTTAAATATTGCTGTTACGAACTAAGAAAGTTAATAGAATAACTAGTATTACAGCAGCATGACTGTGTTCTGAAGGGTATGTCATCTGAAATTCAGATATGTGTCTTTATTTTCTCACATCGACCCTCAATGATTTGCCAATGATGTTCCAGAAATCCACAATTTTGTGTAAAACTGACCAAAATTATCAGGCAAATATCATAGCAGTCTAAAAACATCTGTATAGTTGAGAGGTATGATGCCTACAGGGAATATATACTACAGCATGTTTGCATTGTTTTCTGTCATTGTGGCACACTGGTGTTGCTAGAATATCCCCATATAGTGGATGTAATAACACCCTCTATTTGTATGGCACTGGCTGTATGACATATTAGTGGGGGGATACACCACAGTAGACTGGAGTGCTGGGTGTAAGAACATACAGCAGAATCTGTCATGACACACAGGGGCATACCCCAGTATTGCTACTATCTTGGTGGTATCCACACATGTAGTATGTTGCCATGCTATAGGGTATGACATGTGTAAGGGAGCAATGTATAATGCAAGCCATTATGGGAGTACTGTATCTGTGCATAGTGGATGTCCACGTATCTGGTCTTGTGATGCGGAGAATGAGATAATAGTTCATAGACTAAGGCAGCATCATCAGATCCTGTTATCCAGAGGGAGGTATAACCGAGAACAGCAGGCTGCATTGTGGGCAGACCTTGTGTGGGATGTTAATGAAGCTGGCCACCAGGACAGGACCTATGACAGGTCCAACACCACACCAAGGACATGGAGAATGCTGCAAGACCAAGGGCAGCTGATGTCACCAGGGATCATGCTGTCATCAGTGAAGGTCCTGCAGTGGAACAACCACTCTCAGACACAGAGGAATTCCTGGCAAACCTAGGAACACACAACAGATCTCAGGCATCCATCACATCATACATCATGGAGGTGTGTGCCGGAGTGTCCACAGCAGAGGAGTGTCCAGGTATGCTTACAGTGTTCACCAGTTTAATACTGTATCACACATTGTGGCAGGCTGTACATACCTGTACATGGGTGCCAGGTCACAGTGCTTTAGGGGGGTTGGGGTTTAAGCTCAGTTGTGTACACATACTCAGAATGTCAGCAATACAGCCAGTAACACAGTAGCTACTCTACAAGTGGATATATGCACATATAACCTTGTAGCAATGCAACATTTGGTGGTGCTGTCAGTACCTCTCCCTCGCCTTTCCATAGGTCCATCAGGTGTTGCCCAAGCCCATGATCCTGTACCTGGTAACATGATACTGTTGTTTTACAGATCATATATACCCTATAAAAGTTAAGGGCTGTCATATTGCTCTATGTACAAATGTTTTGTTTAGCCAGAGTAGAATATGTGTATGTTCCATTCTGGAACTGTTAACTACAGTTCATAGACTGGGTAATCACAGGTGTGTATTTGAACGAACATTAACACATTTGCACCTTATAGTTATGAGCAACTATGCAGCCTGGTATACATGAATGAATTACTCCAAGATGCCTGTTCAAATGCAATAAGGAGATTGTACATACCTGAGGCAGTGACAGTAGTACTCGCATATCATTCTCAGGCTAGATGTACTGGATTTTAAGTGTAGTTCTGTCGCATATAGTGTCATTTTGCATACCTTACAGGTATATTATACTGACTACATTAACTGGATGTAGCTGAAGTGCATGTTATGAAGGCCTTGACTTGTATGTGTATGTTGTGAGGTTGTCTGTTGTGCATGGGAGCAGAGATGAGAAGATGTGAGACTGGTAATGCAGTTGTGGATCCTCATCTGTATAAGTCTGTGTGGATTACCATACATAATAGTGCAGGTACTTATGTATTACTTTTGTCTTGGTTTTCACAGGTGACCGGAGGGTTGTAGTCTGTCCCCCTCACAACCTGATGTCAGTGTCTCATTGGACTCTGATGATGATGGCGGCCATAGTGAGGCACAGGTGGAGTTGTCAGGGGGTGAATCTGTCTCAGAGGATGACATCCCTCTTCTGTCCCCATTGTCTCTGCACACAGTCAGTATGCCCACAGATACCCGGTCCCTAGAGGCCACAGATATTGGACAGAGGGTGGAGACATTGAACAGGGAAGTGTGGCAACTATGGCTCCAGTGATTGTAGACACTGGTCATAGCCAGAGATCTAGCAAGGTTCCACTCAGGCAGATTAACAGGGGTGCTTATAGGAAGCCTGCTGTCCATCCATCACCTTTTGCTGGTTTTACAATCAAGAGTCACTCGAAGTATGTTTTGGGCCATCATGAGGTACAGGCACATTCTGAATGGAACACCAGATGTATGCTTAGGGTTATGGATGCAGCACAGTCTGACATCCATGAATGCCTCCATCACATTGGGGACACCCTGGATCAGTTCACTGATACAGTGGACAGATGGTAGGCTGACACAATGTTTGCCTTCAACCACACATTATCTGTGCTTGATCATCTGGTTGGTGTTGGGTGTCAGACCCATGGACTTAGGTCAGCAGCACCATCTCCTGAGAGTCCACGTGGCCATGCATAATCATGCCCCCACAGTGGCAGTACCTCCAACACTACAGAGAGAAGTGTGCTCTCCATACCACCACATGGCAGGCCATGGACACGTGGTCCTCGGCAGTCCTGTGGGGGACACAGCCTCAGCTGACAGCAGTCACCATCAGGTACTATAACTGCATCTGACCTTGGGCATGGTGGTGCCAGTGCTACTCTTGGCAGAGCCAGTTCCTGTGTTCATGGCCGAAGATGGTGAACTGTCCACTCTACTATGTACAGTTCACAGCTGTCCAACATGCACATGTGTAGGGCTAGCACTGGGCTTGACTGTATATGTGCACACACTCAAACATCACTGTCACATACAGGTCACCTACAGACTCACATGGCATCTCGCCATAGTCCATCTAACCTGTAGCCCTTCCTGACTCACACACATGCTGTCAACTATTTGGCACAGCCTAGGCCTCCAGCACCCCCACACCACACCCTGTGCATGTGATGATACCTATGCTACATCCCTGTTATCCTTACCATTGATGCAGAGAAATGAAGCTATGTGTCTGATGCACATGGTGACTATATTGCTTGACATGTACTTGTGTGATGCAGTATTGTTTTGCCATACCACTTGTTGTGTTTCACAACAAATAATGTATGCTGACGTGTTATGACTACACACCAAACACTTTGTACCTTATGTTGTATGATGTACTTGTGGTAGTGTTGCAGAATGACAGGTGTGTCACAGACCTGTGTATGTTTCTGTTTCACAAGTCTAAGACGATAAATTATGGTCACATGTTGGTAATACAGTGGCACAGAATGGGATGGCAGCAAAGCAGAAATATGATGTCATCAAAGTATGTCAGTATACATGCGTGGCTCCCTAGGTGCATATGTGTATAACAGTCTCATGGGGAAAATGGGTTCAGTCAGCATTATCATGCATTCATACTTTTTTCTAACGTCTGCTACTCTTGATACATGTCACCTGGGTTTTCTGAACTTACAAATCTACAAGGTGCGGTGTTGGACTTGACACATCTACAAATACCCTGTGACTGGTTCAGATAGGTGACAGACCTTAGTTATGACTGTCATGCTAAGCATCTTTTTGTGTAGCCTGCATATGATGTGTGTGATAGCAGATGTGTGCTTTACATACATGGGGGCCTGTATTATGCATCATGTACTGTCTGTGTCACAAAACAGTCTCCCCAGTATGTACTATAGGTTCATAGGTTCATAGGTTCATACTAGGCTATCTGCCCTGGGGCATTTATAAGCCTAGCCCGATTGCATTTGGCTTACGCCACCCCTTGATTTGAGTATATTGTGCCCTTTTTAAAGTTTAGTTTACTGTGCCTCTGTCTAATAGTGACACGGAAGTAATCCCCGGGACAAACCTACGATCCCCCATCCACTCATCAAGATTCTTCTTGAAGAGAGTCAGTGAGGTGCTCTGCCTAACATGAATTGGAATTCTATTCCAGAGTGAAGGGAGCCTCTGGGTTATGAATCTGTCCCTCCAGCATGTTCTATTTATTTCTGTGCTGAGGTTCGTGTCCCTCTAGCGTGTGGCTCTAAGGGATTTAGATTTACTTAGGTGGAGCATGTCCATTAATTCTGGGTTGGACATAGCTTTATATATCAAGCATAGATCGCCTCGAAGTAGGCAGTATGCAACTGAGTAGAGCTGGAGTTTTTTTAACTGAGCAGCATATGGCATCTGTTTGAGTCCCTTGATCCTCCTGGTGAGGTACTTTTGGGGTCTTTCTAATTGCTGCAGGTGTCGGGTAAGGTACATCCCAAAGGGGGCATTGTATTCTATGATGGGCCTGATGAGGGATGAATAAAGGGGCACGATTACCTCTCTTGATCTAGATGTCAATCCTTTCATGATGAGGTGGGCTATGTAGAAGGTCTTTCTAACCACTTTGGCAATGTGGTTGTCAAAGGAGAGATTGCTATCAACTTGGGTCCCCAGATCCCTAATTACTTTCTCTGTACTTAATGGGTTACCACCTATGTGGTAATTTGTGGGCACATTGTTTTTGCCAAAGGGTATGACTATACACTTTTTGGCATTTAGCTTTAGACCATGGCTCTGGCACCAGTTATCCGTCTCTGCGAGACCTTTTTGAAGGATGTTTGTGTCAGCTGGAGAGTCGATTATGGCACCCAGTTTGCAGTCATCTGCAAACTTGGTGAGTCATAGTCCTCCCACATTGACCTGTACCTCAGAAATGTAAATACCGAACAAGAGAGGTCCCAGGACAGAACCTTGTGGGACACCACTTGTGACCGGTTTCGAGTCTGACATGGCTCCAGCAACTCTGACTCTGTGGGTTCTGTCTTTGAGCCAGTTTGCGACCCATTTTGTGACATAGGGGTTTATATTTAGGCTGGATAGCTTATCTATGATGCCCGAGTGGGGTATTATGTCAAATGCCTTTGTGAGGTCCAGATAGGCTGTGTGGACTACCTTCCCTTCATCTATGGCCTTGGTGACTGTTTCGAAGAAGTCGACCAGGTTCAAAAGGCAGGATCTGCCCTTCACGAAGCCAAATTGGGTAGGATCTAGTGTCTGTAGGTCCTCAATGCCTTTGTTTATGAGTTCCATGATGATGTTTACCACTTTGATGTTGCAGCTTTGTAGCACACGTGGAATATGTATTACATCTGTCATGGCAATGCCGGTGGTACACAGTGAGATCTGACACCTTCCTGTATGGGGACATACACATACCCATCATAGCAGTTAGTGGTCAGACTACATTATATGGCTGTGACACAGACACCATAGGACATGTTATCTACACTGTGTATTGTTGTACCATAGCACTTATGTGGCTGCTACAGTTGTGCATTATGCCTGTGTGGTGGCATGGCAAGGCTGCCATTGCACACAATGATGGTGTGCTGTCCTCCACATTCAGTATACTTTTTTTGCTTCTTACGGATACTTCACAGTTATGTGAAGAAATACGGTTTGTGACAGTATATTTCATTGTCTGTGGCGCTACTTTAAAGGATTGTAGGGTTTCGTGATTTTTTGAAGCATACTGCATGCCCACATTTGAGGAAGTAACTTTAAACGAAAACGTATTGTGACAACGAATTGTGTCAACGTTAATGTTATAGCAGAATAAACTTGTTGGTTTGAATCTCTCTCCGTGGCTTCATTGTTTCGCCTTACATCGCATTTTTTTGTTAAACCTTACATACAAGTCTATTTATGTCAATCGACATTGTATTAAGGAGAGATTCTACAAAAGCATTTACAATTATCATATAACTTGCTCATGCTTTCGTTATACAATAAGAATTTGCTATCCCGAAGCAATGAGTGACACTTACGTACTAACCTTACTCAATATGGTAATAATTATAAAGGCACTGTGCATGTGGCAACATCGAAATATGACCTAGAACTGCCATTATAACAGATATCTATAATGAAGGAGATGTCCAATCCATAGGGCAATTTGTTTAAATAACCTGTTTAGGAAGTCCACATTTTAGTTTACTGTACCCTGGATAGGTTAATTAGAGGAAGATGTATGGCACTACCTTAAGGTGATATCAAACTGATTTCACTTCTCTTTATGTTATAAGTTGTATGCAGTTAATTGTAACACAATTTATTCTTCAGCATAAGCCATATTAGTTCGTAGTACACAGTGCACATTTCTGCTATGATAATTGTCATTTCAGCTATATTAAAGTCAAAAGTTTCTGCTACTGATTCACTAAATAAGAAATACATTCTTTTTCAGCTTCTTAAAATTGATTTATCTCCTTAGTTACTCACTAAGGCCTATGTTTTGGTTTTCACATTAAAGTTCAGTTCTCAGATACATCATTCTTCAGTTTTGTCCAATTATAAAAGTACATTTCAAAGTCATTATATCTGCCCAGTGCTATGACTAATATTAATGGCTGGTGAAACTTCTTTCCAATTTGTATGCAGAAGTATGCGTGGTTGGTGAAAAAGATCTGCCTAATTTGAATGTACAGTCCTAGGCCATTCGCTGTCTCTAGTAACACCTGTTTTTAAAAGCTTTAAGAAATACAGGCCAAAATACAATTTTGTTTCAGATTAATATTATGTATAAAAATGACTAGTTTCTTTATTTTCACTTCTTATGGGAAGTATGGAAAAGCAGGGACTGAATATTAAAGAACTTACTTGGTGCTCATGTATACAGGGCATGTCATATCAAATTGTTACAATGATATTTGTGCCAAGATAATTGTGCCCTCTTTTACAGTGCTCTTGTAGTCTGATTGCCAGGAAATTGTAGGGGAGCCATGTGTTTTCTGTGAGATTAAACACTGATAAAGAGTACTTTCATTCTCAGCTAGTGCGCTTCCTCAGATCTTTTTGTGTGTAAGCTAATTTAGCGGCAAAAGCAGATAACAATACAGAAAAAAGAATCAAACAAGTAAAAATTCAGGATCTTCACTAGAAATAACAATTATCCTAGCAAAATTGTGGATTGTATAGCTGTAACTGAACTGCTATTATATTTAAATAATGTATATTAATCCTATCCAAAAAAAATTCAGTTTTCCTGTGCATTCAGAAATGTGTATATACTGCAAAGCAAATAATTCAACTTTTATATTATATCTGGAACTGAACATTCTATTTTTTATAGGTTCAATACCAGGAAGTGTAAGGGACAGGACTTCCCACTGAGACAGTGAGTCAGACAAACATGCACATGCATGCATACACACATCCACAGACACCCCTGACACATACTCATGTATACTTTTATATGACTCTATGGGTATGTTTGCATGTGCAGTGTGTGTGCGTGTGTGTGTGTGCATGTGTGTGTGTGTGCATGTGTGTGTGTGTGTTGTGTGTGTGCACGTGTGCGCATGCGTCTGTGTATGTGTGTCCGTGAGTGTCACCCTGTGTGTCTGTATGTTTTGTGGGTGTGTGTCTATGTGTTTTTGTGTGTGTGTGTATTTTTTTTTTATGTGTGTGTGTTTGGTTTTTTGGGTATGTGTGTGCGTGTGCGTGTGTGCGTGTGTGTGTGCATGTGTGTGTGTGTGTGTGTGTGTGTGTGTGTGTGTGTGTGTGTGTGTGTGTGTGTGTGTGTGTGTGTATGCACGTGTGTGTTTGTGATTTTTATGTGTAACTGTGTGCATTATTACATGATGACAATGTTAGACTGAAGATGTCCAGGCTGTTCTGGAGCTGTCTATTTCACTGATGGATTCAACACAGCCATAAGGTCTGTAAAAAAGTGAAAGCCCTGACAAATTCCACATGTATCTCACATTCTGGGAGATTCAGTTTTACCTCAAAGATGTACTTCTTGTCTATGCTATTACTTCTGTGAATGCCATCATGCTACATCTCCATATTCTTTGAATATATTTGTCATGTTGCGTATTATTTGAAATTTATTTTTATCTGAAAAACTACGAAGGTTTTGTTTGTCTAACAACTGAAGCTGTCTTAAAATGTTTTATAAGATGCATATATTCGTTTGAACTTAAAGACAGCTGTGTCTTACTTGCTGCCACATTATATAGCTACTATCTACAGGGTTCAGTGTATGTTGTCCCCCCTGGTTGATTTAGTTAAGCTGATGTATTTGATAATACTAACCATATGGCAGTCAACACATATTACAGGATAAGTGAAATCAAAATAGGTAGATAAGACAATAATGCAGGAATTACGAAATAATCATTCTACATCCATTCTGTTATTTCCATTACCAAAATGCATTCATCAAAGAAGCCATATTTAGCATATTAGGAACATTTTTTTTAAGTATGACATTTGTGATCACTATTTGTATATTCTACAAAACATTTGTTATCACACAGAAATGGATAGGTGCTTCCAAAGAATTATACCTAAGAGATACTGCTAGGATGCTGACATGCACATATGAGTTTTGCTGTGCATGCTAGACTGGGGAGAAAATTTTAATTTATGTGTCAGAGCTAGCTGTTTTGAAAGCAGAATTTTATTCAAACAAATAAAAACATTTGCTATTGATGTCATTGTTTTAAATACGAAATATGTTATGGCTTTTGCTGTTTACTGTTTGTGTGTAGAGAATCTGAATTGGAGGTGATCCATCTAGAACTCTTTTGCTTGCATTCAGTGATTATCAGCTGTTTATGAAGACAATCAGAACCTTAGCTAACCATGAGACTGCATTAGCCAATTGATTATAGAAATATGTGACTTTTTGAGAAAGCTGGCCTAAGCTAGCCAGACAGGATGTGTTTTAGCCATGTTGCTTAGCCCTGTAATAGATTTTTCTATAAGGTTTAATTTAACTGGAAGCGATATACAGAAGAACAAATTATTCTGAAGTATTGCCTTCCAAGTGGATGCTTGGTTGCATATTTATGGTAGACACAAACATGATATTCACCTTGCATTCCAGGGAGGCATCCAAGCAACCAATAATAACACAACAAAGTGTATGCTAATGTGTAAGTAATGCCCGCACAGGGGTGTTATGAGGCCCGGCGCTGCAGGCGGAGATTGAAATTTCCTTCAGAAAAGTCATGCTAACATAAATCTTTTACTTAAGCAACTTTTTAATTTTATAACATCAATAATTAAAATCAATTTCTATTGTTAGGCCTTTATTCCCCCTTTATTTTAGGCTTTACCCAGATTTGAGTGCTTTTTATTTTACACTCGTTAAACACCAGAAGCGCTGCTTAGCGAGTGTATAATGCCGATGGCTGTTATATTTTTTCTGCCATGAAGCGACTCGTTTTTCAGTGGGCGTTACTTGTACATTGATAACCTGCTGGAGAACGCTCGTTCTCCAGTCTGATTAATGATATACACTACGCCCATTCTCTAATGCTAATTAGACATGAGCTCTCACTGCAAGTACTTGTGGGAAGGGATTTATTTAGCCAAGTGTTTCAGAGAACTGATCAGCTGTGTAACTTAGATAGATAAAATGCCACAGTCCCACATTATTCAGACTGAGAGAGAGAGAGAGACTGTTGTACAGGTTAGTGTCAGAAGGTTTGTCAGAGAGGAAGTGGCAGTGGTGGGGGTGTGAATGTGTAAATGTCTATAGCATCATATGACTGCAGAGGTATAAGTGGTCTTCACTGACTCTGTGTGTGTGTGTGTGTGTGTGTGTGTGTGTGTGTGTGTGTGTGTGTGTGTGTGTGTGCATTTTTGATGGGTGTCATCATCCACAGCTCCAATGCATAGCCAGCACCCCCTACCAGATGACCATATGGGATGTTCCCCCTAGAAAATGCCTGACACAGCTGTGAGTTATGTCTTGTACAGCGAATATCCATTTTTGTGGGAGGGTGGCTGCCATACTTATCAATGCCCACACTCAGAACTTCTAGACAAAGCCTGGTACATAAACTGGCTCCAAGGACATTTTTTAAATATTACTCTGTCACTTAAAAAGTGCAACTTTTGCCAGCAGCCATTTCCATGAGTGTAGGGACAGTTTCCTGAATCTCAGCCACAAAAAATGTATAGTAAAACCTGAGTGTATTAATAACTAATACATGTGCCCTCTTCCCTTTAACACATTCTGAAACCTGTGGAATAATACCCCATCAAGTGGCGATGTAAACATCAAGATCGTAACATAGGGTAAGCATCTTGGTAAATGACAAGTAAGGGGAAGAGTACTATAATATCAGTACAATGCATTGGCCCCCAAATGTATTAAAGGGGAAGAATTAGATGCCTGAAGTGGGGAAAACACTAGTGGAGGATCAGGAAGGGTCCATATTAGATCTATGAATGCTTAGGTTGTCGAATGCCAAAATGTTGACACCTAAACATCGAAATCTAATAAACGTGACAGGCCAATTACGTAAATGTTTTTCCCCCAGGGAAAAAATTTGTGTGGCCAATAAAAAAACAAAAAAAAACAAACAAACTCTAAAACCTTAATCAAGTGGGGGGGGGGGGGCTTTGCCCCCAACATCCCCCCTAACTAAATATACCAACTCCGAGATTGCTCTATATTGGGAAAAAGGGCAAATCCCCGATGACAGCCAAGCAATTTTTTCCTTATGGAAAAAATTTGCGTAATTGGCCTGTCACATTTATTAGACTTCGACGTTTAGGTGTCGATGTTTTGGTGTCAAAAACCTAAGCATTTGAATATCTAATATAAAACCGATGAGGAAGAGGGGTATAGTCAGGGAGATGTGACTCTGTCAGGAACATACCAGGAGACAGATTCCAAGCTCTAGAGCAGTGAGGCAGCAGGAGCTAGTTGAGGTCCTCGACCATGAAAAGTTCAAGCAATTTATGTAGAATTATACCAGACAGGACATAGTTAGCAGTATGGTCCAAATGAAAGTGGAGCAGTAATGGATACATCATTTGAGGTGCTATAAGTTAACAGTGATCACGTCATAGAGTAGTTTAGGTAACTGAGAAATGACAAGCTTTCAGAGACAGAGACAATGTTGTGGGATTTTATAGTGTGGATTAATGTTAATATGGGTAGAAGATCAAAATGTATTAGACGAATATAGGAAACAGATGAAGTGAACAAGAGTTTGATGAAGTCTCAAATAGGTAAAAGAGGAGAAGGACAATATAAAAATAGTAAGGTGATAGTTCTTACAAGAAGTAGAAAAGTATTAGCAAAAAAGAAGAGATAATGCAAAGAATTGAGGAAGCAGAAGGGGAGCAAAACAGGTAAGGGCAGTTGGGTGTAAGCTGGAAGGAGGGCTGTAAACTTTCTTATATTGGAACAAAGAGGTGTTTTTAGGTATATTACCTAATAATAAATGGGAGAGGCAGAGATGACAGTGCTGAGCTAAAATGAGAGGGAGATCACAGAAGACTGGGTTGAAAAAAAAAAGATCCTTCCATACATGATCCCATTTTTCCAACTTATGTATACAGGGAAGGGTGTCACAGCAGCAGCAACTATCATCTAGAGCCTCTGTTCCCACTGCCTGATGATTAGCCCTGCTATAGAATTCTAAGTCCCAACCCCCATAAATAAATACATAAAGACAAATAACAGTAAATTAAAAACACAGTTAGTATACACTGCCTGGCCTACAGTCCAACATTGTCAGGACTTGAACCATGCTACATAAATATATATATATATATATATATATATATATATATATATATATATATATATATATATATGTTTAGTAGAGAACAAACCTGTATGCACTCCCCATTTCCACCAACCTATATATATATACCAGCCCTAAAGTCATGCAACATTGGAAGAAGTGAAAAAAAATAAACACTACAATGCAGAGCTGTCTCATAATAAGTGTGTGAGGTTTTAACAAACAATTACTTAAAGAAACCAACAAAAATCTACTCAATGTCCATCCCATTATTGAAATGTAGTTAAGCCCTTATTAACTCTCAATAGCCAGATTCTACAAATTAAACTAAATAAGTGGTTTAGAGAAACATAATCGGCAAGCTTTTAGTCCTCATGGATCAAATCTAAGTTAACCCAAAACAGACTGTGGAACATGCAGTGCAATCCATTATCCTAAAACATTTTGCTAAAGAAAGCATTAGGATTGTATAAAGCCTCCATCACTTAATGTAAACAGCAGACTTCCCTGTCTTAGCCAATACACTTCTGGAAAGAGAGGAAAAACATCTCACAGGAAGGGTCTGAAAAAATATATTCTGAAGACACAGATTGACGTAAACTGGTCACTTCCAGTATCCTTATTGAATTTTCCCTGATTCACCACAACCCACTCTGCTGCACAATACATTATAACAAGATTTGCCTCCTATCTCACTCTTTATCCCATCCTTTCATCTTTAGCCATTTTAAATGAAAATAAGTTAAAACTGTATTTAACCACATTCCTAATGATGCCCCAGCAGAGTCGGACTTCTTTCATCCTTAGTTCATGAAGCTTTGTAAAGACTATAGCTCAATTCCAATCCAGAATATCCTAAATGTTTTTATCTGTAGTAAGATTTTGGTAAGTTTATTGGAAAAAAAGCCATTGATAAACCTTTTCTCGAAGCCACAAAAACAAAATACATCATCATCCACTCAGACTGTAGGTAGTATATTGGAAAAAATGGTAGCATAAACGATCCCGTTCAAATTAGTCACATAAATAAATAAAAAATCCATATTGTAGTGTGTGTGTTTTTACCAGACATTAGAATATAACAACTGATATACTCATTGCTATAAGTAGCTGTTGTAGTCATTGGCCTAATCAAAGCATGTGATCATGCTGCTCATACCCTGATTCTAAACATACTTTTAACTGCAAGATATATCCCGAAAGTCAAGAAATGACTTATAGATTGTTTGACAAGCATACCTCTGTAAAAAACATAAATCCATCAATGTCCGCCACCTTTAAGTAGACACACTTTTCTAATGTTCTTGCCACCCTTTCATAAACTTTATTGGTCTCCTCCTAAAGTGAACATGGCCATATTTAATAACTCTAATGTAAGTTTGATCTATGTGTGATATCAAGAGAAACTCCTAGCAGTGAATTAATAGTCGGACTTGTTAAGAGTGATTTGGAACTCTAGGATCTTAAATTAAGATTATGGATAATCTGACATGATGAGGTCATGTTTCTGGCAAATGCAGATACTTCATAATTCTTGAAACCATGTCTGAATAAATGCACAAATAAGAATGTGTTCATGTAAAGGAGGGCCTCAATTTCTGCCATACTTCTGTTTAGTCTTCTAGTTATGTCAGAATGCTCAGTGGGGGTGGGGGACACAGTCTAAAAAACATCATGGTCACAGTAAAAGCTTATGCCATTATGTAGAAGCCCTGGTATGGAAGATGTGTACCATCCCTGAAAAAAAAGAAGTCTTATCTACCATCACATCCCAGGGTGGCAAATATTAAATCTTTTTAAAATTCACAAACCACGTAGTTTTTAAAACCAATTATTTTGTCTTGGTATCTTTTAATTATTCTGGGTGAAGGTAAGATACTACTTAAGATTAGTGTCTTTTCTGCCTTTAACACATGCGTTGTAAACCCTTTCATGCCAGTTGACATGTCTTCATTTCTACACTTTGCATCATTCCCTCCCAAATGCATCACTGGTAATTCATAGATTTGTCTGATTTAAAAGACCTTAAAGCATTACTGACATTATGGATGATGGTATCAGGTAAGCGGCTTATAGCAACCCTCTTCTTGTCCAGTCTGGTGAGTGTGTAGTCTGGATGCCTAACTGCAGAGTCAGATATGATTAAACTATTTCCATGTGAAAGCACACTTAGTGGGCCGTATACACTTATGCCTGCTTTCCTGGTCACTACTGAGGGGGCTATATGTTTTTGCAGAATGTGTAAGTAGAGAAAGTGTTGCCTAGGTTTCTGGAAGCCGGGATCTTGTGCACTGGTTTCCATGAGGCTTTGGCAAGTTTTTCTTTGCATACTCACCGATATGTGTACTGGCTTCCATTCTATTTGATATGTGTATTAGTAAATCACAAACCCACCTGCCAAAGTCTCCAGTTATTATTTACACATATGGCAATAGCTTCTTTTTGTCAAATGAACAGGGCAATCCTAATTAACCCTGGGCAAAATAAATCTGTGGTATTTGGGACAAAATGCTCAGAAGGGTCCTAGTCAACTGGAAAATTGTAGGCAGCTGCCGTCAATCAATTTAGATCAACCAAGTATTTAAATATTTTTGGATTTTTGCCAGATCAGAAATTAAAATTACATTAAAAAAAAAGAAGCTCAGTAGGAAAGGATGTACTTCTAACTTAGCATCATCATAGATAAAAAAAAAAACCTTCTATGTTCAAATCACCACTAATTTAATAACATTTTTTACCACCTTAGTTCCATGAATAAATTATCAGTTCCCTATTGAAATGTTGGTGCTTAAAATGCAGAGTGCCGACAGGCCAAAAAAAAAAAAAAGACTGAAAACACAGGAAAAGAATGAATATCAAAAACACTTTTCTCCTTAGAACTTACCCTCATGTGGGGGCCAACCCCCTGCAAGTACTTATATATATACCAACTCTGAGATCTTGACTCAGTACTTCAGAATAAAAGTAATATTCTGAGAAATGGCATCTCAGAACTGTTAAATATAAGTCCGATCTTTCTGCCATTTAGTCTCTGCATTCAGGGACTCACTCTAGCGAGCCCCATTATTTCAAATGGTTACCAAATTATTGCGCTGCAAGTATAGTGAAGGCTAACTGCATTCCAGTGAGATAAAGAGTAGATCTGAAATCCGTCCTTCTGAGACTTTTTAAAGTGGACAAATTTTCATTTCTTGCAGGTACATTCTCTCACTTAGTAATTGGTATACGTCCTGTTTATATTGCAAAATAAGGTCTATTGTGCTGATCACAGCTTCTCAATAATGGATCCTAAACTTCGCATTTTCTGTGTCCAGTACAGTAGAGAATGGATGTTATGCAGTATACCTACATATCAAAGGCCTGAGAGATTCTGGTGTGCACAGCTGACGAAGACTATATGTTACTCTGATGTAAGCATTTTATTCCATTTATGAGTTATATATTCAAACAACTATATTCCCTTAATGTACATTATTCAAGAAGCTAGCACCACTGAAATGATGGCAGGTTCCAGCTGGTTAACCTATAGTATAGCAGACACATACAATACAATTGTGCTGAGTATTTCAGTACAGTGATTCTCCCTGACCAGTTAATATGCTGCTCATCTGACAGTGCTGAATCACACAGTGATGCTCTCTCACAAATAGAAGTACTCAACATTTCCCATACAAAGTAGGGAAAACTCTACCCGCAACATAATCCACTACACTGCAGGCAAACTTGCTACATCAACCAGACTTGTCCTGACCTCACACAGTATTGCTGGATAGCTACACCACTGAGAGCTGGCTTAGCACCAGATTGCCTCCCTGACTTTAAATCGAAGCACTTCAATCAGATTTCTGCAGTACAGACAGTGTCAAAAAAAAATATATATATATATATATATATATATATATATATATATATATATATATATATATCAATGACTGTCTTAAATAAAGAAAATAGATCACTGAAATAAGAAGGGAAAGACATAAGGGTGCACGGTTTGCTAAACTTGAATTGGTGATGGAAACCATGTACTGTTTATGCTTTGACCTGGGATGAAGGTGAAGAAAATAGTGCAGTCCAACAATACCAGTAAACCCAAAGATATGACATGAAACAATACCTAAAACTTCTGAATACATACATACAAACACATTCATAAATAAATAATAGGCAATCATAATATCAGACTAGACCAGCAAGGGACTGCACTTAAAACAACAGAAAAAAAACTTCCTGTGTGCAGACTTGAACCAGAAGTGCTGCCCTTCTCAAGGGATGTTCAGCACCAAAACGCTAGTGAGCAATTGGCAAATTCCTGCTGCACTTCTGAACTTCAGCTTTAGTAATGCTCATTATATAGTGCAGACTTATGCCTTTCCCTTCTTATTTTTATGTTCTGTTTTCAATAATTCAGATAGCAGATGATATAGACATTAATTGCCTGAAGTACTAAATGGTGATCAAATTAAAGTGTGTTTATTTAACATTAGGAAGCCCAGGAGATTCCCTTATTAGTACAAGAAGTTATTCACTCCATTCTTCCATCACGCCTAATGACACTGATTTCCCTATAAATCATAAGCAGGATAGTATATGACAGTGCAATGCTGCACTATCTTTAGAAAAGTAAGATAATTATACTTTTCTATGTAGAGGTATTGCACCGTGCTGCACCATCACGCAAAACAGTCCAGTACTGCAGCTGCTTGGCTGCAGGGAGTCTAGGAATGAATTGTCTGTTGGAGTGCTTTGTAGACAGCAGTATAAATGTGCTGCAGTGTATGGTTGGAGGGTGGTACACCAGCATTATGGACCTCAAATCACATCTATTAATGGTACTGAAGAATCACAAAGTTCCAGACATACTGCACAAAGGGCTTGTACTCTGTTGAACAGTGTGTCTTTAAATGTCTGAGCAATTTTATACAGAAATGATCACAAGATTGATTTATTTTAATAATACATCTCATTATGTGGAATATTTGTGGACTGCAATTATCTTATTTCAAAGCGTGTTTAGTAAAGCAATTTAAATTTCCATTAATACATGAAAGGCATTACTCTGTGAGTGTGGCTACCAAATAAAATGCTACTAATCTTCTCTTTAAATATAATGGTGAAGTACAAATGATGAAGAATTTTATTCAGGATCTTACTATCACCATCAAATTTCAAAGAAGTTTCATAACTTTGAGTTCAAGTGCACACTGTAGTACTTTCTTTTGTTACTAGTGGTACTCTCTTCTCCTTGTTTGACAGTGTGATATGAAGTCCACTCCACTGCAGATTTTTACTGTCAGTATTATGACTGCAAAGTGTGGTTGCATAAATGTACTTTTTGTTTGTAGAAGAGGCAGAGGATGACACAGAAGAATGACTAGCCTGTGGGTCTGGGTTTCAATTCAGTTTTTTATTTTACCCATGCTGCAAGCAAACATTGAGCTGTAACTTTGCAAGTTAGAAGATACATATTTTACAAATAAGTTCTACAGACTGTTAGTGGGAGACATTTTTGGCATTTTTAGTTTTCCTTCTCCTGTAATCATTAATCATTTTAAACTCATATTTGCTGCTACTACACTTTTATTTTGGTTCTGTTAATATTTTGTGTCGTAGTCCTAATAAAACACAAACACCCAAAAACATTTGACAACCTTTATTGTAATAGAAATGAATAACAAACATCAAACTTTATTCAGGCACACAGAATCCAACATTGCAACAAATAAGATAGCAAACATAAGGGCAGCACACCCGCTCACCCTGGATAAGCAGCATCCCCCACTTGCTCACTTACCCTAGTAATCCTGAAGGTAGCGTCCCCGCTCACGTTAATGTCATCATCAATTTCAATTTCCATTCCAAGTCATAGTAATCCTGAAGGCAGCATCCCCGCTCACCTTAATATCATCATCAATTCCATATTTCCATTCCAAGACATAGTAATCCTGAAGGTAGTGCCCCCGCTCACCTTAATATCATCATCAGTTCCATGTTTCCATTCCAGTTCACCCACCATCAAATCACCATCTCAATTCCAAATATCCTACTGAGGGAGACAGAAGAGGGTCAATCCTGACCCTCTTCTCTGCCCACCAGCCCAAAGGGCTGTTCCTCCTCAGACCATACTACCTTCCAAAAGAACCACCACCTTCAAACCCAATTAAGGTGAAATAAATCCAGCCCAAATTCATTGAAATAAAGTGAATTCAACCTGTACCACACAGTATCCCTGATAAACAACCCCAAAATTCATTACATTGCATCTAATTGCTGCATGCCTAGCTGCCCCAAAAGACAAAAGAATGACCTAAGATGATGATCCTTCTAACAGCAATATTTAAGTACTAATTAACTGAAGCCTCATTGTGCACCACTCCACCAACCAGAACTGGCAGACCAACAGAATCCATTACCTTAGCATCCACTTCCTTCAAGTCTGTAGCTAACACCCACTAGTATTTGGCCACATATGACCACATCACTCATCCCAGTAGCAACTCAGACATCCGGCACTAGCATGCTCCCTCCATCTGGGACCTTGCTGGGGAGCACCACGTCAACTGGAACACCCATCACCACACCACATCTTGGTAATGAAAAAAAAACAGTCAGTTCAATGAAAATTCTAAACCATTCCATACCCTGGCAGTATAGTAAACCATGAACCCTCCTGTGATGTATAAGAAAAGAAGAAGCTTACCTAACATCCATCCCATAACCTTACCGCTCCCCCCACAGAATTTAGAATATATATACCTCACTGCAATTATTTCAACAATCGTAATCCAAACACACCCTCATGAAGACAATGCTTTCTAAAACCCTTCCTATGAAATTTCCTCAAGCATAAATGAAATGGCTCTTGAGAAATTCCCTCTCAACCTTAAACTAGTATATAACACTACCAACACCTACTTGAAGGACAAATTAGTCTCACAAAAAATTCCCTGCCTTATGAACAATTACCAGTTCCTATCACCAGAGCACCTCATGACCCTCTACCAAAACCGTAAAGTAAATATTTAACTATTCCCCAGAGTTCTACCCCATACTGACACGCCTACCTGCATACTTACCAAATACAATTACCTGAAACTTCCTTACCCACTAATCCAGCAGTCAAACAATTCCATCTCAGCTACATTCCCAAGCTTCCCATTGGTGCCCACCGATATTCCCCGTCTTGCAAACTCACTATGTGCTGCTCCAATGGCCTAAAACTCCATCACAATAGAGATCCCTGAATGGCCTCATGACTGCCAACCAAATTCAACAAATGCACTGTATGGATTAACTTGACTTCAGCAAACACTAAACAACAACCCTGCTTACTCACCTATCCAAGTTAACCTAATAATAGAGCACCCACACCTATCGTAGAAGATAAAACGTAGGCAGTTTGTATGTACCAGCAATAACCTTATGGTGCTTAAAACAGGTAAAACACATCTTAAGGGAGAACTTCATCAGCCCTAAATTTCACCAGTACAACCCTTTCATCTCTACCTGCTCTGAGACTCCCTGCCCTTAAAACTGGTAATCCAACCATTGACTAGTTTCTAGGGAGCAACCTGCTAAACATATGCCCAACTCCTAATACTGGCAGTAACTCAGAAAAATAGTAATGGTCTGTCTTGTTAAACCTAAGCGAAACCCATAAAGTACGTACGGCAGCACAACCTTGCATACAGTAGGTGATTAAAATGTAGCCTTTCTCTAAAAGAATCCCAAACAGAGCCCTGTCAGGCCGTCCCACTACAGCATAGCCAAACCCAACTTCCCAGCTCCACATGTATCCACAAACTACCTGCATACCTGCCGTGCTCATTTAAACTCTACCACTCTTAAAAGTCATATGTAAGTAACCACTTCCTATGAGGCCAAAGAGCCATTAAAGGGTACCCATGACACCCAGTGTTAAGCCCATAACCTGGAATGCAGCACTAAGTAACACCTGCTTAAGAGATAGATTAGTCTCCCTGAAAATATCACATCTGGATCAATCACCCCCTTCATAGAAACCCCACTTGTCCTCTTATAAAGTATGGAACAACTAGCTGGATAACAGTAAATTCACCCCAGGGGTTCTCCACATGTCCCCTATTGGACTAGGCATAAGGCATCAGGTGCTGCCCTTGAAATACAGCTTGACTAACTTGCCAAGCCTTAAACCATTAGTGTAGGATTTTTTTATAATTCTGAGTTTCCTTGTTAAAATTGTTAGTAACCCATGAAAAGTGAACCACTTTAACTAAGTGCTCCACATTACATTATAGTTGATCACATACCAATGAAATGCACCATCTTTGTTCATCCAACTCTGGATCACCTTGGGCTCCACTACCACTGGGCCATACTTCTCTGCTGCCTTCTTTTGCAGATCACTCTACAAAAGAAAGAAACACTGTAAATTATCAGCACACAATGAACAACAAAAAAAAAAAACAAAACAAAATTTAATGACAGCATTAAACATTATCCAAGGCCTACAATGTTTATCAACTGCCCAGACATCAGATTGACCCAGAGCCTCCATCCCAAAGAGACTGGAGCCTTGGACACTTCCCTTTTGAGTTACTTTGTTCTACAATCCTCTTTAACACAACCTGCACACAACAGTGACCGCTAAAACACTTATACACAAGTCAATTACCTTATAACAGACCCATACCTCTAATATTTTACTCTTGCTCTTACAAACATTGTGTTTGCATGAATGAAATGTGCATCCCCATGTATGCCAGTTCACTACTTTTGTCTGCAAAGAGGCTGACCCTAATTGCCAGAAACCTCCACCTGTACAAAAACAGACCACACATATAAAAGCAGGCCACAGATCTGAAGTATCATGATGTAATCCTTCAAACATCCACCATAATATTCCCCTCCTCCCAAATCACCCATTAAGCCAATACCCCAGATGCAACAGCCACCTCACTGAGGCACCGACGGTGAAAACTGCTGACCTGATCCACCGGTCGAATCAGCTGCCACAGAGCAAGTAATAATAATAAGACAACACATATACTCATAACATTATCCCCTTACAACAAGTTGTCCCCAACAATCATTACTTCACCAAAACTCATAATGTGCCATCAAACAGCAAATACTCTCAACCTCAAACTATGGTTTCCATACCTGTATAGGTTAAAACAAAGAGTTAGAAGGTCACACTGAAAAAACAATCAGAAAAAAAAATGAAAACTCCAGCCAAGCTAGAACTTCCAATGAGTGACCTCCCAAACCTCCTGTAACAGAGGCACATGGGATATATGCAAATGGCCCTTATGAACATCAGGTGTTTCAGCTATATGACAATTCTGATTGCCCATGACTTTTACATTTGAAGTTGTTTTAATGGACAATATCAGGCCAATAAAGCCAAATCCCACTAGCTATGGATATACATACTTTGGCCTTGTTATGACCTCTTCAGCATAGCATAAGCAGAGTGTTTGACTAAGCATAAGAAACACAGGGTTGTTATACCCAGCTGATGTCCATTATCATTCGGGTGACTGCAAAATATCCCGAATAACAAATTAAAACAAAGAGTTAGAAGGTCACACTGAAAAACAATCAGAAAAAGACTAAATGAAAACTCCAGCCAAGCTAGAACTTCCAATGAGTGACCTCCCAAACCTCCTGTAACAAAGGCACATGGGATATATGCAAATAACCCTTATGAACATACCTGTATAAGTTGTAAAATCAGTGCAGGAGACATAAAGTCCAAAACAAAAATGAATACCTTAAACGAATCACTCTGGGCTCAGCTAAACACCAGAAGTAGGAGCTGCTACCACTACCAGCCCCAAAACTGCCCCGATGAAGATTACGAACAATCAGACCAGCAAACAGCATTGTCTTCCAAGGGATCCATCTCCCTCAACAACCAGTTCACCAGTTCAAGCAAGTCTGACACGGCTGCCCTACTTACTGTCAACCTAGACTTCAAGCTCATATCCCCATAACATGTTTAAAACAAATAAGATACTGTACCTTTAGGATAATGAACGTAGCATGCCGGTGCTCCTGCACTATGCATGCCTGGAGGATACAGTTCAGCCACCTACTTACACCCCATGAAACCATTCATGGCTTGATCAGCCCTTGCAAGACTTGAACCCAGGACCCTGCACAACATAGCCATAACAAGTTACCACTAAGCCATCTGAGCTGTCAAACAAATTGCAGTGTGTGTTTAAAACTTGATACCTACGGACAGACATCTCAACCTCTCCACTCAAAAATCAGAAACAAAGCCAAATACAACAGAGGCCCAAATTAAGGGACGAGCTCCAAATACACCAAGGGACAAAAATTGTCAAATCAGGGACAATACTCAAACACGCCTATAGAACCACAGATATACAGCACCACACGTTTCCTGAATAGCAAGCATGAAATGCCAATACATGGCATTGCAAACTGCAATCCTCATAAAATTTATTGGAAAATCAAATTGTTCACTGTGTACCATGCAAAAAATGCCAGGGGCGCTCTGCAAAATTGGGAACCACTTGAGCGAGCAATAGACACTCGAACATCACCCCATCTAACAGCAGAGCAATCTAGCCCCACATGAATTCTGCCGTATTGCCTTTTGAAATCTAGTCATTTAAAATAATGAAGGAACATATCATTATTACAAATGATAATTTACTAAATATATGTAAAATATGGCAGCACCGAGGTCAACAAAGGTTAGCACATTTCTGTGATTTTGTGTGTGGTATATATATATATATATATATATATATATATATATATATATATATATATATATATATATTTATATATATATATATATATATATATATATATATATATATATATATATATATATATATTTATATATGCATTTATATTACCCTATCGTACAATTTAAATAGTGAACGCTATTTCATCGTACATAAAATATCTAAACCACAAAATATCGAACATACAGAACAGCAAATTTTTTCCCAGGGAAACATGCAATAGACCAACAATTGGGACACTTTTTTAAGTACTGCTGTTATAAACTTAGAAAGTTAAACAACTAAAAGGTTTTGCATTAATATGTATTTTCTGAAGAAGATGAAGTCTGAAATTCAAGTTTCTGTCATTATTTAGTGACTTCAGCATTTGGTGATTTCCAACAGACCCCAAATTTTATATGAGACAGACCAAAAATAAGGGCAAAATCTGAACACTGTTAAAATCTGGATGTCTGAGAGGTATGATAACTAGTCTTATAAAGCAGGTGCAACTAATGAGAACATAAATCTTTCCACAGAAGAGAAGAAATAGCCCAGATCAAGCTCAGGCTTAGAGACTTTGTCACTTTTGACTGATGGAATTAAAATTAGGGTCACAGACCTACATCAACAGACGTTTCCAAACTTAAAAATGTTCAGACACATCTGTGTTTGTGTCTTTCAGCTTTTCCTGGTTAGGGTTTGCCACAGCAGAACTCCCGTCTGCTAATGATTGCCAGTAGATTTTTACATATTGGCTTGCCGGGCCTAACGCACAACCTTCAACGAAGGAATGCCCATTCACACATGTCGCCACACAGAAGACGGCCTAACTGAGAATCGAACGTGCAATGTCTAACTGTGAGGCGACAACACTACCGCAGCACCATCTGTGTAATGTAACTAATTATGATGTCTTTTTTTAAAGATAGTATTAGTAACTAAAAGTAACAATAAGTCTGTGTTAGGAAGCACAAAGAAATGCTGGGGATGAAGAAGAAAACAGTATTTCTTTTCTCTGCATCTAATGAATGCATAGGCAATTTGATTTCTATTTTAGGACAACTTCCAGATGCTATCACCTGTAGTCAACCCAGAAATAAATAAACAAATAAATAAATAAATAAATAAATAAAATAAACTCAGAAAATTTATATGTAAATGGTGTATACATATACAGACCCAATAAAAAAGAACTTCCCAAATACCTTCCTAAGATTTCTCTAAACACAGTTTCAAATGTTGGTAAGAGAGACAGTTCCCTAAAAATACATTTGACCTGATATTGTCCAGTACATGTTACTTACCCTTAAGAAGTATGAACTAGCTTATGGGCTCTTGCTCCATGGAGAGGTAATAAGTTACTGGAAACCTGAGAATAAGCAAGATGTCCAGGGTATAGTTTCCAGAATAGGAACAATATGTATTGTATTGCATATATGTTGGTCACAATGTCGTTTTGTTTTGTTAGCCATTGCTGGATGTTATTTACTCTTTGAATTGGCTGCTCATTGATGGAGAGATTGTCAAGTGTTCCAGTATAAGACACTGAAGATATCAGACAAACTGAACATGAAAAATATGTGGGTGAGGTAAAAGAGTGTTCAAGAAATGGAACTAGAATGTAGGAGTGTTTTGTGAATATATGCAGATTAGGTTTAACCTAAGGACTAAGTAAGGAGATAGATTTAGTGTTTTGTGCGTCTGAGTGTGTTGTATAATGATAGTGGTAGTGTTGCATAAATAGTTACATAGTTAGGGTTAAGGGCAGTGTAAGGGTTAACATATATAAGTAAGGTGATGAGGGGAGGGCAAAGCAGAAAATGATGTTTTTTTACAAAGGACAAGTACTCTCTAATCCTGTATCCTCTAACTTATATAAACCAACCCAACAGTAACATTGGAAATAAGGAAAAATACACAAATGTTTATGAAAAATAATAATAATAATGATCACAAAAGTATAATCTTTCTTTGTTATCAGAGTTGATAGTATGTAATCTATGCTACTATTGCATGAAATATTATCAAGTCATATTTTTTAGACCATTAATGTTAAGATGGTGTGATGGTTAGATTACCCAAAAGTAACACACGCATACACAAACACACACAAATACACACACACACACACACACACACACACACACACACACACACACACACACACACACACACACATACAGACCGACTCACAAATTAATGATATAACTGCAAAATTATTACAATTCATGTGAACATAGAAAGGGGACTGGAAGTACAGCCTACTATGCACTACCATGCATGCCCACAACTACTCCATGCACAAAGCTTATTCAGACACATAATCTGCATCAAAATATGTGTACATAACAAAACACTGACATCAACACACCACACTGCACAGATTAGCTTGCACAACACAACCTACAACAATCCTTTTTGCAGGATGCCAAGCCACCTGTGCCCCTCAGGACCCCAATACTTTATAACACCAACTTTGAGACTACACAGTAAAATGCAGATGTATTCCAATTTCCTGCTGCAAGACAATCTCACAAAGGAGCATGACAGCCAGACATTTAATCAAACACAAATTAATCACATAGCCAAATATAAAAATTCACCTTCCATGATATATTTTCTTTTTTGCAAGAAACGATGTCTGTCTTCTGTCTACCTGCTCAACTTTTGATCACTTCAGTGATACTCATATATCTGTATGTAATAAGGTACAAAAGGGTATGATTTGTTCCAGAATTGCTGCTTGTCCAAGGGTGTTTTAAGGCATGAGCCTAAAAGAGGAGTGCCCTACAATCCCTGGCTATGCAGTAATGTATGTTTCCTGCACACTCCCAAATGCCTTATTGCATAAAACATGGGCATCTGTAATTCTTTACAGTTGGAATTTTACATTTAGTAGTTTATATATGATAATTACATGTTTTGGTGTGTCTGCCAGTTTTAACTAATTGATAGCTGTACAAAGTTACAGCATTTTTATTGTATCAAATTCTTGATCTGAGATTTTAAGGGTAGTCATTTAAGGGACTCTGTCAAACTGTTTTGTGCAACTACCCACTCCTGATTCAGATGGCACAGTGGTGAGCGGTTTGTGTTGTCACCTCACAGCCAGGGGCTCTCCTGTTTGATTCTCTGCTGGGGTGCCTTCTGTGCAGAGCCTGCATGTCCCCCCTGCATTCATGTGGGTTTCCTCCCAAATTACAAATACATGCATCTGGTGTATTTTTCCATGAGCCTCCGATGAAAATTGCATCATTCCAAGTCGGACTTAACTGGTAAACAAATGCTAAATAAATAACATAAATAAAATTACAAATGTGTGATCACTACACAACACTTCAACTGAGTATTGACAGGTGAATGAGTCCAGATGAAGAGACGTGTATCTCAATAGCACAGTGCTGCGTGTACACATATACAGCTTTCCAGGCATCCAGCCTCAATCATATTCCCATGAGTAATCATTTCAATGGCAACTCCCAAGAAATGAAAGACAAATATATGTATAAGTAATGCTTTTCCCCTATTTCAGGTTGGTTTAGTTTACAATATACCTATGTGCACCCAAAAAATATTCATATGGGAAATCATTTTAGTGGCTACTCACAGAAACTGAAAAATACATATGTAAACAATAATGCTTCTAACTTATCATTTTTTTAAGTTGATTTAGCTGATGGTGAAGAGGTTTGCCTTACCTTAATAGAGCTTCTGTGACAATCTTGTGTGTTTACGTCTGTATTAATATGCATTTGCATTCATGCAGTATTTTGCATTGGTGTACTATACTCTTAAATTTTCCTCTTTGGTCAGACGCTGCCTGAAACAGTCCTACTGCATCTTTGTGTGTATATGCAATTTGAAGGCCAGGCTAAGTGGTCACTTTCTGTTCCTAGGTTGACTGTTTTGACTTCATGCTATTTACTTACTTTCTCTTCTATACTGCTCTGTTTTCTCTTTGTGGAGTGTATATTTCACTTTCTTGAGACGGTTTATTTTTTAACCTTTTGGATGGATTTTAATATGGTGATCAGGTAATATACTTAAATTTTAATTTTTAGTGATTTGATTACTGTATATCACATTTAATATGATCACAGTCCTGATTCCTGCTTTTTTGTACATTTTTTATTATTATTTTTATGCAGACTTAGCACTGTATTTGAGTTGAGAATTTGTATTACAGCTGTTTTATATTCATGCTTTTGACTTTTTTAACAGTATTTCTGTTTGAGAGTTTTTTCCTGCATAATGACTATTCAAGATGGTAGCAGCTTTGTAGATTTTTGGATGTTCAGGTGTGCTATGTTTTTTTTTTTCTTTTTTCATGCAGTGAACAGATTTGATGTACAGGTGGCTAGAAATATAATTGGTCATTTTTCCTTATTCACTTTATTAATATAAACAGATGTGTGTATGAGAACACGTCAAAAAGTTTAAGTAGTATATATAAGGAAAAAAAAAACATTATTCTGGCCTAAACTGCTGAATTCCTTGAGAAACTCATTTCCTTCACTATTCAGACAATGCACCTTTCAAAATGTTATAGTATATTGCCAGAAAATGGGAGAAAACATCCTTGTTAAGGATTTCTACTTCTCCATTTCTCATATTATATGTATTTTTGCTTGTTTTGTAAATCTCAGATCCATAATTTATCACTTGTCATTTTCAGTCACCATTTCTGCTTTCAGTTTTGACAGGCTGGGTACCTCATTGCTGTGAAGCCACGTTTTGCTTCTCTCTTTTAGGTTATAGCCATGCATAATCATATTTATTGTCCATCTAGCATTCTTACAGGATATATGTTGTGTTTCATGCAATACTATATCCAAAGCGTTACTAATGTGAAAGAATCTGTTGGAAGGATTACTGCTAAACATTGTTTACTTTAAGATATGAGAACATATGCATTTTAAGACCAGAAATTTTCTGCTAAAAGATAGTATCGTGCCTGAAAGTAACTGAACTCAAAGGGCATAAACTGCACATCATGTAAGCCCCACAGTTCAAGTGTCACTAAAAACATGAGCACATCTTTTGAATGTCCAGTTTTCACAGTAGATACCTCAAGTAAAGAAACGTTAGTCATTTTCACGCCTGTAAAACAAAGCACATTTCTCTGGCAACTGCTACCTCTGCCACTGTTGATATAAATGTCTTAATAACAGCACACTCAGAATACACTCCATCTTCTGTCCTCTCTCTTGTTTATTTGTTATACAGTACTTGTCAAATATTTTAATAACATCTTGACAGAAAATGTGCTACCAGTCTTAAACAGTATAGCGGAGTCTCAGCAAAACAAGTAGCCATGGTGAATATAATTTAGTTTATAACAGTCTGATTTATTACCAAGTGAATGTGAAAGTGTTGTGCCCCTAAACATTCAGTATTGTCTGTTTCTAGTCTGAATGGTAATTTTGTACTCTTTACTTAAAATTACACTTGATGGTCACATAGTGGGATCATGAGGTAGGACTAAATAAGACCCATGTTTTGTATCAAAAATACCAATGTTACTGAGTAACTTGACATTTTTATGTCTTTTCTTTTAATGCTAATAATTTGTAGAACACTGACCCCATTTACCCATTTAGCATCATACTCATCACTTAAAGTACCACATATTAATCAATAATGCAGTATTTTTATCCACCCCCCCCACACACACACATATACAGCAGTTATCCACCTAGCTTTACCTGGTTTACTTCATAGGTTCATAGCTTCATAGGAGGTTACTAGGCTATTGGCCCTGTTATACTCTTGTTCCCTAATTGAGCAAGTTGTATGGTCTATATTTGCAGCGCAAGTCTATGATCAACACCGACTGCCCTTATAAAAGAGGGATATAGGTGACACCCCCAGGATAAATTGATGGTCTCCCATCTAGTTATCTAATTACACTTAACTAGAGTCATTGAGGAGTTCTGTTTTAAACTGGTAACAGTATACTATCGCCATTCCCATCTTCTATCCAGTCTTAATCTACTTTGTTCTTTTCCATACATTTCTCTCTGCCTTTTAGTATATATAACCTCTGACTGATTAGGAAGCATGAAAAGTTTGTAAGGACTTTGTCAGATAGGGAAATCTGTGCAGCACAAACTGCTGTGAAAGTCTCATTCCTCTGTGACATGGTATAGAAAGCATACAAGGTAATATGCCTGTGGGACCTGCATGTGTGTTCTAGATGCATACTTCTCTACACAAGAAATCTGGACAAAGCTGGAAAAAAATGAAGGGATGAAGGCCCAAAAATAGGGACAGATTTTAAATATTGCTCCCTTCAACAGAAAATTACTAGAATGACAGATTTTGCATTATTAGGTATTTTATGAAGAATATGAAGTCTGAAACTCAATGACTGTCATTATTTTGTATTATTTGTTGACTTCAAGTCCTCTGTGATTTGCTGGAAAATCACAGATTTTATGAGGAACAGACCAAAAATAAGAGGCAAATATCTGGACATTCTAAGGAAATCTGGATAGTTGAGAGGTATGGCTAGATGTCCTGCTATTCCCTTCATTGTTTTTTAAGAAGTAGACTGTAGTATCCTATGATAAACATTTGGAGATTTAAAAAAAGATAAAGATTAACAAGATTTTGTTTGAGTTCGAAGGTATGCCATACAAAATGAGAGCAGGTCATGAGTTGCTCATTTCTCACCCCATCTGAATCTTCTAAAACCAGGGCTGATTTGAGCAAGGCAAACATTTCCTGAACCATGGTTAGAACTTAATGTCAGTAATAAATGTGGAGGAGAACACACTTGCTAGGAGAAGGTAATAACAGACAGCTCCAAGATCGCACCATGTTAGGGAAAGGGCATATTCCCTGAGCACAATGTAGCATGATCTACCACCTAACAACTCAGCATAGCATGATAATACTACCCTTACAGAATCACACAAATGTTCAGTTGCTGAAACCATAGCTTAAATACACACACACACACACACACACACACACACACACACACACACACACACACACACACACACTATCACAGAATTATAGAAACATGGTAATGACCAGAAATTATACTCGGCAGAGAATGAAATATTTACTGGAAACTCACTCCTGAAAATTGAATTTCCTTTTTTTCCCACTGCATCTTTATTAAGCAATCTTCTAAGAGCCCCATGCCCGTCACTGGGTTTACCAGCTACATTCTAACCCTCCAAATATTTCTCTAATTAGGCTGGGGACAGCATAGAGTTTAAGGGTATCTGGGGTGTCTGGTTGACTAATTCTGAATGTTTTTTGTCTTTTAGTTACCATCACAGTTACTTGCAAGAACTCTTTCTCTGCATTTGTCAATCATCTTCCAAGGTCTAATCCCCTCTTTGCACCTTACCAACCCTCAACAAGCATCAATAAGAAATGCCCTCCCTCCCTTCTGTGATGGGTCCATCCATTCCTCTCTGTCTGCACCTCAGATGCCCAAGACATAAATCAAACCTAGGCCATCTCAGCTGTAGCTAGGGTGTTATCCCCCTATCCCACAGCACAAATAAGTATATCTGATCCATAAGTTCAATATGATCATAGTAATATAGGAATTAAAAGACATAACTCATGAAATCATTTTTGCCTTGCCTGTACCATCTCATGATTCTAGAAGGGAAAAGTAGGTCATTCCAAGACTGAATTTGCAGATGTCTATCCAATGATCAAAGTACTTCTTAAAGGATGTCATGGTGCTATTCTATTTTACATGTTCACAGGT
Source organism: Protopterus annectens (assembly GCF_019279795.1). NCBI lineage: Eukaryota > Metazoa > Chordata > Ceratodontiformes > Protopteridae > Protopterus > Protopterus annectens. Next base: position 1,192,531,801 of record NC_056729.1, on the reverse strand, counting down.
TCATAAGTTCATAGGTGTATACTAGGCTAATGGCCCTGGAGCCTAGCCCCCCAAAAATTGCCCTGGCACCGTGCCACGTGATGTTAGTTCACAGTGCCCATATCCAGTAGGCAACTGGAATGATCCCTGGACTGAACTTTCTGTTACCCATCCACTCATCAAGATTTCTCTTGAAGAGGGCCAGTGAGGTGCTCTGCTTCACATGAATGGGAAGTTTATTCCAGAGTATGGGCAGACTTTGGGAGATGAACCTGTCTGTCCATCATGTTCTGTTAATTGTGGTAATGAGGTTGTGATCTCTGTAACGTGTGGTGTGGGGGAATTGGGATTTCTTTAGGGGTAGTATTTCAAATTGGGCTGGGTCAGACATGGGTTTGTAAGTCAAGCAGAGATCACCTCTAAGTAGACAATAAGAGACTGAAAACAGCTGAAGTTTCTTGAGTCTGTCCATGTAGGACATGTGTTTAAGGCCTAGGATCCTTTTTGGGAGGTACTTTTGTGACCTCTCCAGCTGTTATAGGTGGTACATGCCAAATGGGGCATTATATTCGATGATTAGTCTAATGAGGGATGTGTAGAGAGGGATGATGACCTCTTTCTTCCTGGCTGCAAAACCTTTGGTTATAAGATGTGCCACATAGAAGGACTTTCTGACCACGCTGGCAATGTAGTGGTCGAAGGTGAGGTGGCTGTCAACCTAGGTGCCCAGATTTCTTATCCCCCTTCAGTGTTCAGTGGGCAGGCTCCTATCAATGTGGTAATTCATGGGAATTGAGTCTTTTCCAAAGGGGATGATAACACATTTTTGATTTTAAGCTTCAGGCCATCATTCCAACACCAGTAATTGGTCTCAGAGAGGCCCTTTTGTAGGATATCTTCATCACTTGAGGAGTTGATAATGACTCCTAGCTTACAGTCATCAGTGAACTTGGTCATCCAGACTAATACTGTGTTGGCCTGGACTTCTGAAAAGTAGATGCCAAACAGGAAAGGGCCCAGGACTGAGCCCTGTGGGACTCCACTTGTGACTGATCGACAGTCTGATTTGGAATCTGCAACTTTCACTCTGTGGGCCCTATCTGTGAGCCAATTTGCAACCCACCTAGTGATGTAAGGACTGATGCCTATTTTGGTGAGTTTATTAATGATACCTGAGTATGGGAATGGTATCAAAGGCCTTGGTCAGGGAAAGGTAGGCTGTATGCAGTGCCTTACCCTCATCCACAGCCTTGGTGACTGCCTCGAAGAAGTCAGCCAGGTTCAGCAGGCAGGATCGCCCCTGGACAAAGCCAAACTATGTGGGGTCAAGAGTTTGGAGATTGTGTATATGTTTGTTAAGCAGGTCCATGATGATGTGCTCCATAGCTTTGCATACCAGACTTGTCAGGCTAACGGGGCGATAGTTCCCTGGGTCTGTTGTTGCTACCTTTTATGGAGCAGGATGACTGTAGCAATGCGCCATTCATTAGAGACATAGCCTGAGGTAAGGCTGTGATTGAACAGGGTACACAGCTGTGGTGCCAGTTCATTTTGTTGCTCATGTAGGATGCAGCCAGGGATATTATCAGGTCCCATGGATGCTGTGTTCTTAACTTTAGACAATGCAACTTTTACCTGAGCCACAGAAATGGTGGGCACAAGACTTTCTTCTGGTATTGTGATAGGGTCTCGGGGGGGTAAATTTGGCACTGAATTTATTGGCCATTATGTTGGCTATATCTGTTGGCTCAGTATAGAAGGTGTCATTGTGCAATAACTCAGAGCAAATCTGGGTATTGCCTTTGAGGTTTCTGATATAGATATAGAAGGCTTTGTGGTTGTTTTTGGTGTCAGCTGCAATTCTGCCTTCATAGCTGGCTTTAGAGGATTTGATAAGGGATCTCAGCTTTTTGTTGAGACTGATAAGGCAGGTTTTCCAGTCTTTTGACTTCATTTTATTCTGCAACAGTTTCTTCCTTCTGATGAAGAGTTTATTGATGGCTGGGGACCACCAGATTGGCTTCTTTTTTTTTGGAGGAGAGCATCTTAGTTCTATTTGGTATGGCAAGTTCCATGCATTTGTGTACATGATTGTACAGTGCATTGGTGTATGATTCGGCAGTCATGCAGCTATTTGTTTCCACTGGCATGGGTGCTGAGAAGTTAGCCATCTCTGTTTTTAGAAGTCCAAAGTTGACTTTAGTGAAGTTTTTCAGGGTGCTCACCTTAGTGAGGGGTGTAGGTGAGATGGAAATGTCCATGGTGATCGGTTTGTGGTCAGATTTAACCAGGGAGGAATTGACGATAGTTGTGGAGCAATGGTCTCCCATGTTGGTAATAACCAGGTAGAGAATATTGCTGCCTCTAGTGGGGGTCAGAATGAGCTTGTCCAGAGCACTGGAATTGATAAATTCCAGAAAGTGCTGGGACTGTACATTGGTACTTGAATAGTTTTCCCAGTTGATGGAAGGGTAGTTGAAGTCACCCAGTATGAGAGTATTGGGTTGGACTTTGATAGATTCCAGGGTGCTTAGGAAGTTGGAGTGAGAGTCTGGGGATATGTTTGGGGTTTTGTAGCAGGCTATGACTTGTATCACTGTCTTACCCAGTGTTAGTTGTACCTGAAGTATCTCGGATGCATTATGCTGGGCTACCAGTCTAGAGGTGTGCATATCCTTTAGGGATATGGAGACACCACCACCTTTGGAGCTTCTGGCTGTATTCTGGGGATGAAGGGTATGGAATGAGTTATATCCTGGAAGTGCAGGGGTGCTTTCTGCCTCTTTAAACCAGGTCTCCATTATAGCACAGATGTCGACATTCTCCATTTTGAGGAGAGCTTTGAGTGAGTGCATCTTGAGATTTAGACTTCTAGCATTGAGCAGCATGACCCTCAGATTGCATTTGTTTGTAGCTGTTATGGTGGAATTTTGGTCTTTGGAACACTGCCTAAAAAGGCTCTATAGGGGCGGCAAGAGCCTTAGCCAGTACCTGGAATCCCAGGGTTGACAGATACATGCCATCTCTGGCAAGGCGTCAAGGTCTTGATCATGTCATCTCAGGCAGACAGATACTGAATCCCCTTAAAATGACACCAGAAACTTAGCCAGTTGTTGAAGCCAATCATTTTCTGCCCGTACTGTGGCATCATTCATAACATCTCTTTTCATGTAGTCCAGGGAGGTATGTCTCAAGACATTCACACCCAAATGGACAATGCATGAGTCATATTTGTACTTGTTGTGGCTTGACCTGAGTGCATGTGTTATGTGGCAGATCGTGGCACCTAATACACAACCGACTGTCACCTTCTCCTTGTTCAACCTAGTGAATGGGACATCAGTGTGCTTCTCCTATGATTAGTAGATTGGGCAAAGTGTTTTGTCTTAAGGGCTTGGGTTGAGGGGCACACTGTAGTGGTGAGCTATGTGTTCTGGGTTTGGTGTTGTGCTGTTGTGGTCGAGTGCATTCCTGTGTCGGGGGTCTCTGTTATTTGGGTAATTTTTTATTGAGACCCTCTGCGAAGGTGGGTGTATAGTTTGTGTTTCTATGTGTGGGTTGTGATGGTTGGTGTTTTGGAGGGATCTGTGTTCTATGTAGTGAGCTGCAGGTGTTGACCTTCTCCTCTTTACCAACTAGTCCAGTCTTGGTTGGAGCATGCACTGCTTCCAGTTTGGTGATATAAGTGCATCTCTCACAGGTATGAATGTTGGGAGGTAAGAGGAGAGGGTTGTCTGTGTACATAAACAGTTGCCACACTGTCTCAGAATGCCCAAGTGCACCAGGTTACCAGGCAAAAGCACAGGAAATTGCCCTACAGTCATACCAGGAGGGGTGGTCATAACTAATAAGTACTGATGCTGTTACTCCGTAGGAACATCTAGTGCTGATAGCACCTAAGTGTGCTACAAAAGCCTGTTAAAGTGCTAGCTGATTACGCTAATTGAAGTGCAAGAATTAAAAGAAAAAGCATGTTGTAAGTAGAAATTGAAGAGCAGACCTTATGGCAAAACCGTAATAGTTTACCTCAGCTGAGTGTGCTGCATGCTGTGCAAACACGGGCTTTTAAACCAGAACGTTGAAAGGGATGGAAAAAATGTCCAAACAGCCAATAAACTACAATTTTTGGACCAGAAACCACTCCTCTTGTGGTACATAGGCAACCTAGAGCTTACTACTCCCACTGATAAGCTAGAAGGCTTCCCTCCATCATAGAAAAATCTGAGGGGTGCTCAGAAACTTACAAAACAGTCCTGGATACAGCAAATCTGTATGTGGACTGAACTAGTTACAGGAAAGGCGGGAAACAAGCTTCAAACTTGTTTTTTTTTTTTTTTTGCAGAAAAGCAGTTAGAACAGTAGCAAAAACACTTTAAATGCAGCACAAGCTAGCACACTTGAGTGTTTAGCAATATTAAGGCAAATACAGTTTAAATAAATGCAGGTAAATTAAAAAAAATGACAAATAAACAAGTGCAGAGAGCAGTAAATTATGAAAACATCAAAATGGAGGCACTTAGAGTATCTCTTTTCTCCTTTCTGTTTCTCATGCAGCCTGTAGAATGCCAAAACTAGATCCATGGAGGTTAAACAAGCACAAACCCACCAGAAAGTTGAGAGAGATGGAAAAACTGCCCAAACGGCCAATAAACTACAATTTCCGGGACAGAAACCACTCCTCTTGTGGTAGAATAGGCTACCTAGTGCTTACCACTCCCACTGATAAGCTGGAAGGCTTCCTTAAAACACAGAAAGGTCTAGGGGGCTCAGAAACTTATAAAACAGTCCTATTCTGCAGGATGCAAAACTGGATCCTTGGAGTATAAACAAGCGCAAATCCATGTAAATATGGACTTTTAAACCAGAAAGATTAAAGAGATGGAAAAAACACCCAAACAGTCAATAAACTACAACTTCTGGGCCAGAAACCACTCCTCTTGTGGTTGATAGGCTACCTAGTGTTTACCACTCCCACTGATAAGCTAGAGGGCTTGCCTCCAACACAGAAAGATCTGGGGGGCTCAGAAACTTACAAAACAGTCCTGGATACAGCAAATCTGTATCTGGACTAGACTAGTTACAGAAAAAGCAGGAAACAAGCTTGAAACTTTTTTTTTTGCAGAAAAGTAGTTAGAACAGTACCAAAAACACTTGAAATGCAGTACAAGCTAGCACACTTGAATGTGTAGCAATAGTAAGGCAAATACAGTTTAAATAAATGCAGATACATTAAAAAATTACAAAAAACAAGTGCAGAGAGCAGTAAATAATGAAAAAATCATAATGGAGGCACTTACAGTACCTCTTTTCTCCTTGTTGTTGCTCTTGCAGTCTGCAGGATACCAAAACTGGATCTGTGGAGCTCAAACAACCACAAACCCATGTAAATATGGCTTTTAATCCAGAAACTTTTTTAGGCAAAGTTCAGAGGACAAAACCACCACCGTAACAGGTACAAGCATGCAAAATCTGAAGGTAATGCTACGCAATGCAAGAAGTCTAAACCTCAAAATGCACTCTCTCGAGGCACTCCTAAAAATGGAGAACATCGATATCTGTGCAGTAACTGAGACCTGGTTCAAGGCTCCAGAGAGCACCCCTGCAACACCAGACTACAACTCTTACCACACCTTTTGGCCACAAAACCAGGACTGAAACACTAAAGGTGGAGGAGTGTCAATATTCACCAAGGATATTCACACCACCAGGCTAGTTGCCCAACACAATGCGTCTGAAATTCTCCAGGTGCAACTAACACTAGGTAAGACTGCAATCCAAATTTTAGCTTGCTACAGATCCCCCACCATGCCCCAAGATTCTCATTACACCTTTCTAAACATACTGGAAAATATTAAGATAGAACCAAACACCCTAATACTAGGTGATTTTAACTACCCTGCCATTAACTGGGAAAACTACTCATGTACCAACACCTTTGCCCAACGGTTCTTGGAATTCATAAATTCCAGTGCCCTGGATCAACTAATCCATAGTCCCACCAGGGGCTCCAATATTCTAGACCTGGTCATTAACAACATGGGAAATCGATGCTCCACACCTATGGTCACCCCCTCATTAGTCAGGTCTGCCCATAAGCTAATCAACCTTAACATCCACATCCCACCCCCACCCCCCAGTAAGGAAACCTCCATAAAAAACTTCTCCAAAGCCAACTTCATGCTACTCAAGTCAGAAGTGACAAACTTCATGACACCCATGCAGACGGGAACTGAAAGTTCAACTGCTGAATCCTACACTAAGGCACTGCATGAGCACATCCACTCATGCATGAATCATGCCATCCCAAATAGAACCAAGATGCTCTCATCCAAAAAAAGGAAGCCAATCTGGTGGCCCCCTGCCATAAACAAACTTTACAACAAAAGGAAGAAATTGTTGCAGAAAAGAGGAAAATCCCAATGTGCACAAAACTCCCTTACCAGCCACAGTAAGAAACTGAGATCCCTCATAAAATCCTCCAAAGCTAGTTACGAAAATAAAATTGCCAAAGATTCCAAAGACAACCCCAAGGCATTCTATAACTGTCAAGAATATAGATGGCAATGCTCAGATCTGCTCTGAGCTAAAACAGAATGGCATTACATATACTGATCCCAAGGATATTGCCAATATCCTGGCAGATCGATTCAGTGCCAAATTCACCTCCGTCTCACCCCCTAAATGGCCCATCATAATACTGGAAGATTGCCAAATTCTGGTAATAATGGCCACACAGGTAAAAAACGCACTATCCAAAGCTAAGAATACAGCATCCATGGCACCAGATGATATCCTGGGCTGTGTACTACATGAACTACAATGTGAACTGCACCTCAACTAAGTGTCATGTTTAATCATAGCCTCACCTCAGGTTTCCTGCCCACGGAGTGGTGCAGAGCTACAGTTATCCCACTCCACAAGGGGGGATCCACCTTAGATCCCAGAAACTACCATTCCATCAGTCTGATGAGCCTTATCTGCAAGGCCATGGAACTTATAAACAAAGACATTGGCAACCTTCAAACACTGGACCCCACCCAGTTTGGGTTCGTGAAGGGACAATCTTATCTCCTGAACCTGATTGACTTTTTTGAATCAGTCTCCAGAGCCATGGACAAGGGTAAGGTGGGCCACACAGCCTATCTAGACCTTGCCAAGGCCTTTGACACCATCCTTCACTCTGGAATCATAGATAAACTTACTAAGCTGGGGAGTAATCCCTACGTCACCCAATGGATCGCTAACTGGCTTACTGATAGAACCCACACTGTAAAAGTAGCCGACTCCAAATCCAGCTCCAGACAAGTGACAAGTGGAGTACCTCAGGGTTCAGTCATGGGACCACTCTTTTCTGGCATCTACTTCTCTGAAGTACAGGCCAACAGTAAGGGACTCTGGCTAACAAAGTTCGCAGATGACTGCAAACTGGGAGCCATTATTGAATCCCCAAATGATGTGCATACTCAGCAAAAGGACCTTACAGAAACAGATGCTTGGTGCCAGAGCCATGGGCTCCAGTTCAATGCCAACTAATGTATAGTTATCCCCTTTGGGAAAAAGCATGTACCCGTGAATTACCATATAGGTGGCAGTACAATAAACACCAAAAGTGTGATAACAGACTTAGGGACACAGGTGGACAGTGTCTCACCTTCGATAACCACATCGCCACAACAGTCAGAAAATCCTTCTATGTGGCACACCTCATCACTAAGGGCTTTTCATCCAGAAAATAGGAGGTCATTGTCCCACTTTACTCATCCCTCATTAGACCCATTATAGAATACAATGCCCCATTTGGTATGTACCTCTCAAGACATCTGCAACAACTGGAAAGGCCTTAGAAATACCTCACTAAAAAAAATCACAGGCCTAAAGCAGATGCCCTACACTGACCGTCTTAAAAAACTCCAGCTATACTCTGTGGCATATCGTCTACTCAGAGGCGATCTCTGCTTAACATACAAGGCCATGTCAAACCCAGAGCTGTTGAACATGCTACACTTAAAGAAATCACAATCCCTCAGAGCCACACGTGTCAGGGATCTAAACCTTGTCATCACAATAAACAAAACATGCTGGAGAGATAGGTTCCTGACCCAGAGACTCCCCAGACTCTGGAATAGATTGCCCATACATGTCAAGCAGAGTGTCTCTTTGGCCCTCTTCAAAAGGAACCTTGACGATTGGATGGGAGAAAGGAAATTCACCCCAGGGATCACATCAGTCGCCCTGCTAGACAGGGGTCCAGGGAAGTAAATAGTGTGGGAAGAAATAGCCAGGGAATTGTTATGGCTTGGCTTGTATAGGCCCTAGGGATGATAGCCTAGTACCAACCTATGAACCTATGAACTTATGAGATGGAAAAACTGCCCAAATGGCCAATAAACTACAATTTCTGGGCTAGAAACCACTCCTCTTGTGGTTGACAGGCTACCTAGTGCTTACCTTAAAACAGTAGCAAAAACACATTAAATGCAGCACAAGCTAGCACACTTGAGCACACTTGAGTGTGTAGCAATATTAAGGCAAGCACAGTTTAAATAAATGCAGATAAATTAAAGACAAAAAAAACAAGTGCAGAGAGCAGTAAATTATGAAAAAAATGAAAATGGAGGCACTTAGAGTATCCCTTTCTCCTTCCTGTTGCTCTTGTAGTCTGCAGGATGACAAAACTGGATCTGCAGAGGTTAAACAAGTGCAAACCCATGCAAACACGGGAGTTTAAACCAAAAAAGTTGAAAGGGATAGAAAAACTGCCCAAACGGCCAAAAAACTACAATTTGTGGGCCAAAAACCACTCCTCTTGTGGTAGATAGACTACCTAGTGCTTACCACTCCCACTGATAAGCTAGCAGGCCTGCATCCAACACAAAAAGGTCTGGGGAGCTCAGAAACTTACAAAACAGTCCTGTATACAAATCTGTATCTGGACTAGGCTAGTTACAGGAAAGGTGGAAAACAAGCTTAGAACTTTTTTTTTTTGCAGAAACGCAGTTAAAACAATAGCAAAAACACTTTAAATAAGTACAAGCTAGCGCACTTGAGTGTGTAGCAATGCTGAGGCAAATACAGTTGAAATCAATGCAGATAAATTAAAAATGACAAAAAACAAGTACAGAGAGCAGTGTTATGAAAATATCAAAATGGAGACACTGAGTGCAGGATAAGAGCACTTGAACACATAAGAGTACATAGAATAGCAAACTAAGGTAATAAGGTAGAAGACAGTTAAGTAAGAGCAGCTGAAGAAACTATATATATATATATATATATATATATATATATATATATATATATATATATATATATATATATATTTTTTTTTTTTTTTTTTTTAATGGAGAGGGAGGGAACAGAGCAGATTAAGATACTATAGGGGATATCCTTCCCAAGTGCTCTCTCTGTACACAGCAGAGGAGATAGGGCTGGCAGGAGTGTCTGAAATCAAAATATGATCTCACTGTACTCAGTTGAGTGGGCAAATGAGATGGGCCCAGCAGTGTCCAAAAACTACAGCAGAGTCGGGCAATTCCAAAGCCACCAAGATTAACACCACAACCTGGACAGGGAGCAGGGGTGGAAAACTAACTGCAGCAAGACAGAGACCACAGTATTTAATGAAACAAATATCTAAGCTTAAATAACAAAGTGCAGAGAAAAGTATATTTAAATCAGCTTGTGTGTATAGTTGATTTTTGCAGGTAAATCATAGTAGCCAACAGCTAAGATGATAACCAGAAATGATTCACAGAAATGTGGCCAACACTGATTATAATGCAAACAGAAACCGCCAGGCTAAGAGTTAACATAGAATTTCAAAAGCAGTGTAAGGGCAGTTTCATACAGAGATGGGAAAATGTTGGGTAATGCATCTTGCAAGAGTTTTATACCACCAAGGAAGTACAGTTTTTACAGTATTAAAACTTTGTTAATATGTTATATTTTCAGAGTTCTGTAGATGAGATACTTAGCAAGCAGCAGAGGCTGAGAAGAGAGAGATTATGTTGGTTTACTGAAGAAAGACAGGGTAGCTGAGAGAAAAACATAATAACCAAAAAGTCAACAGGGATATTCAAGCATATGTGTGAGAATGATGAGTGTTGGGGGCAAAAGAGAACAAAAGCTACATGAACTCAAACAGAGAACAGGTCTGTGAGTAAGCAAAGTCAAAATTTGAGTTTTGAATGAAATTTAACTATATAGGAAAAAGAAACACAGCTAACACCATGTATGCTTAAATTTCTTTTTGACACTTTCATTTTAATCTTATTGGCAGAATAAAAAATACATATATACTGTCCACACCATTCAACCATGTCTCTGTAAGGAAAACTGATTAAAAATACCTATAGCCACCTCCAAAACTGAAGTTTTTTTTTTTTTGCACAGCTAAATGTAATTTTTCTACTCATTACTTATGAAATGGATGCTTGTTTATAAAGTTAGATGGCATCTTTAATTAAATCTTTATTTTTAAAACTGAATTGTATACTAATGTTTCTTTCTTGTGGTAACTGTATATATGCAAAACTCAAAAGAAGTATATCATAATGCATACTGACACATAAATGATATTTCACAGTGTATAGCATTCATCATATAACATAACTGAATATTTGCATGAACAGAATTTTATATTAATTGTGCAAAGCATACTGCCTGCCAAGGTGGGTGTTATCAGTGTGTTAATGCATGCATAGCGGTGTTTGGTGAAGTGCCTTACCAACCCTAAAAGCAGAACCAGATCATGTCCCTAAAGGGCCCTAGGCAAGGTAATGGACACCCCCCCCCCCTTGGCTTCCTCTCCCTAGTTACCATAAACCCTGTTCAAACCTGTCAGTCTGCATAATATTTTCTTCTTTACTTTTACATTGATTACAAAGATTTGGATTTAATTTAAAACTTTTATTTCAAATTTTCACAGCACTAACACTGATGGCCATTTGCTAAACAATACAAAACAGTCTTACATTAAAATAGACTTATCATCAGTAATGATAAACTTTTTCTCCTTTGAAAGTCACATTCATTAAAAAGTATGTGACAAATGGCTCATTGTGTATTTTAGGCCCCGGGCAATTCTCTAACCATGAGCCCTCCCCCAAACACACATTTTACAACTATGCATGTGTTCTTTGATTCACCTTCCTGATTTTTTTACATTATATTTCTTGTTTAAGTACTTCAGTGTTTTTAAGTCTGTTTTAGATTTGTAATTTTGAACATTTTTTCCAGTAAGCAGTGAAACAAATTATATGAAACAATAAAGACCAAAGTACCCTTTTCTGAACATTTCAACCAAAACAGGCCACTTAAACTGCTGTCATTATAACCTGCCAATGTCTGTACTCAGCAATTATAGCCACTTTATTAACTGTGTACACGTCACTCCTAAGATTAATTAACAATCGTGTAGACTTGAAGTGAAGCCTACATGATTACAGTGCATTAGCATGATGAGCAGCAGCTTGCATTAAATATGCATGCTGCTATCATGCCTTCTCAATTCTAAGCATGTTTTATTGGCTATACAGAACTGAATTATTGGCTATACAGGCTGACAGAACCCAGACTGTAAAAGTAGCAGACTCCGAATCCAGCTCCAGACAAGTGACAAGTGGAGTATCTCATGGTTCAGTCCTGGGACCACTCTTGTTTGGCATCTACTTCTCTGAAGTACAAGCCAACACTAAGGGACTCTGGCTAACAAAGTTTGCAGATGACTGCAAAATGGGAGCCATTATAGAATCCCCAAATGATGTGGATATTCTACAAAAGGGCCTTAGAGAAACAGATGCCTGGTGCCAGAGCAATGGGCTCAAGCTTAATGCCAAGAAATGTATAGTTATCCCCTTTGTAAAAAAACATGTACCCATGAACTACCACATAGATGGCAGGACACTAAACATCGAAAGTGTGATGAGAGACTTAGGGACACAAGTGGACAATGGTCTCACTTTCAATAACCACATCGCCACAACAGTCAGGAAATCCTTCTATATGGCACACCTCATCACTAAGGGCTTTTCATCCGGAAAAAAAGAGGTCATTGTCCCACTGTACTCATCCCTCATTAGACCAATTATAAAGTATAATGCCCCATTTGGTATGTACCTTACAAGACATCTGCAACAGCTGGAAAGGCCACAGAAATACCTCACTAAAAGAATCACAGGCCTAAAGCAGATGCCATATGCTGACCGTCTAAAAAAACTCCAGCTATACTCTGTAGCATATCGTCTACTCAGAGGCGACCTCTGCTTAACATACAAGGCCATGTCAAACCCTGAGCTGTTGGACATGCTCCACTTAAAGAAATCCCAATCTCTCAGAGCCACACGCTCCAGGGAACTAAACTTTATCATCACAATGAACAAAACATGCTGGAGGGATAGGTTCCTGACCCAGAGACTCCCCATACTCTGGAATAGACTGCCCATACATATCAAGCAGAGCACCTCATTGGCCCTCTTCAAAAGGAACCTTGATGATTGGATGGGAGATAGGAAATTCACCCCAGGGATCATGTCAGTCACCCTGCTAGACAGGGGCCCAGAGAAGTAACTATTGTGGGAAGAAATTTCCAGGGAATTGTTATGGCTAGGCTTGCATAGGCCTTAGGGCCGATAGCCTAGTACCAACCTATGAACCTATGAACCTATAGCAGCAGCAGTGTGGGCATCTCTGAAATGGTGCAGGGAAGGATGAGCACACAATGTAAATAAAACCACTTGCCTGTAGGCTAACCTGCGATCACTCACAGACAGCTTATGCGTAGTAAGGGCAAGCTGATAGCAAGAAGTAAGATGCAGGGAATGTGAAACTGGGAGAATGTTCACACAATACAATGTTAATAGTGCAGACATAAATACAATGGGAGGATTAATGGAGAAAATATTGAATTCAAATGTGATTATGTCAGAAAGAGACATTTTAAACAGAAAAACGTCCATATAGATGTAATAATAAATAATCCTGTTCCTAATTATTTACCCATGTACATAACTGACAATGATCATGCTAACAATGGATGTGAGAAGGACACAATGCAACATTATAAGAAAGGGGAGTAAATGTGATATTAATGTTTATTACATGCTGAATTGAGATAACAGCATGGACAGTGCATACATTAGGGACTGTTTGCATACACTGCAGTTACTGAATATGATCTGAATATACAAAGAAGGTATGCATGATAACTAATTGTAGTACTGTATTTGCCACTTTATCCCATTATAAACAAGAAGGAATGAGCCATACAGCTGTAGTGTCATGCTCATCTGAAAGAGGCATGTTTTACCTTCTGTCTTTTGACAACCATAGACAATGGGGTATATTACCTTGACATGTATATTAGACAAGTATGTGCTTTATATTCATGTACATCGCAAAAAGTTATATAATATCACTCAAAATACACAGGTGACAAACGACAGCACAGATCTGATGGCATTGTAGGAGTTCAAAGTCTCTGTTCAGAAATGTGGCACATCTACTACATGATTATACAGGGCATGCTCACGAGAATTTCAGCGAACACTGTTGTAACAGCAGATACACACAAGAAAGTGTCCTAACAGAGGCCCATTGACACTTTATGATGATCTTGCATTATACCATACAGTAAGAAATTTTTTGTAAGTCATCAAATCGTATAAAGCTGTACAGTGTAAAGAAAGTGATTAAAGTAATACATAAATGCTCAGAAGAAGACATGCAATACAGTGCATTCTTATATGGAAATTAAGTAATGCCTATGAGCAATCAATGACATATTGACTCTTCTTCAACATCTTCACAAATTACAAATACACATCCTGTCCTCAGTCATCCCTCATACAATACACTGATGACAATACAGTCACCTCTATCTCTTATATCCCCTCTGATCTGCACACCCTTACTCAAAAATCATTCAAATCGATCAGAAACTGACTATCCAATAACCAACTAATTCTAAGTTCGAAAAAGACTAAACTTCTACTATTCCTTTCTAAATCTCTTACCCAACTTAAGTCTACATTCTCCATTACCTCCCTTAACAATACTACTATCATGGTTGAAACAAATACTAAGCTCCTTGGTCTCCTCATAGATGACCAACTCAAATTTGACCCTCATGTGCACCACTGTATCAAGAAAACTCACCACAAACTAGGACTACTACATAGAAACAAAAAATTCCTAACTAATGACACATGCCTCTCTCTCTCTTGCCTATACCTAGCTTCTCCCTAGTCTTCTTTACAACTCACAAATCCTAACTAACCTGCAAGTCCTTTCTTTTATCCAAACTCAAAACCACTTACAATAAACTGGCCAGATTTGCCACCAACCAAACTTCTACATCTCACCACTGTCTCTCGCACAACTCTAAACTGGTTAGAATTCCCTTACCAACTCCTGCTCTCTCTACCACGTCTTATCCACTCTATCCTCTACAAGTCTTATTTCTGCCCAGACATCTCTCTTGTTTCTCTAGATACTCCCCTAAAAACCTTCAGATCTTCTGATCAAAACTTTGTTGAAATGTATAAGCCAAAAATATCATTTACTCAAAATCTCTATAGTTACCCTCCTTCCCCTCTCTTGGAACAAGCTTCCCCCATCTATTAGGAACATAACCCACCTTAGAGAATTCAAGTATGATCTCAAACATTTCCTAATAAATAACTAGACCTGCCACTGTAAACACCCCACTGATCCTTCCTAAATATACTTTCCCTTATTTCTCCTTCCCCTGACCTCATTAATAACCTGCTTTCTTTCTCAACCTCTGCTCTCTTCACATCCTAGAGCTTTCATCCCTCAGCTCTTATCTCCCTTGATCTCTGAACTTCCTTACTCCTAACAGCACCTCCTATCATGCCCTTACTCTTATTTAACCCCTCCTGACCTTTATGTTCCTAATCTACCAAACTATTCCGAAGCAATAAACAAAATAATGTATAAAAGTAAAGGATAAACTTCCTCTTTTTCTATTGCTTCTGTATAGGCTGTACAACTAGAAATGTTAGTGTTCCTGCTATCTGTTACTGTACCTATGATTATTTTTCCTGACAACATGTTTAGAACTTTTATTCTGCCCTGTGCTATAAAAACTGATAAACTGCATAGCCTTGAGATGTACTAAACTGGACAATCTCTCTAGTGATCCTGATATTTGTTATATTTAGTTAATGATTGATACTTTTTACATTAGTATTTATTATTTTCCTTTGTCATTGTTTTGTTTAATGTGTGTGTTGACTAATGTGCTTGTTTGCAGATATTTGTCATATTCAGTTAATGATCAATATCCTGTGCATTATTATATTTCTTTTCATTTAACATTGTGGTGATTAATGTGCTTGTTTGTGGAGCTTCTCTCCCCAGGCCTCCACAGAAAAAAGGGCTTTAGCTCAGTTGCACTATCCTGGTCAACAAATGTCAAATCAATCAATCAATAATTTTCATCTTGCCAGACTTGAACACATGCCAGGATGGATATCAGAAAGATATGTATCTATCTGAGACACCAAAGAAATAGTCATAGCATGCATAGCTCTGCCATGCTGAATTGGTTAATTAGCATGTAGTTCAGCTACTTGTGTTGTCGTTAGCATATTCTGCATTTTACCCTTGTTTAGATGCTCTATACAAAGTGTAGAACCATTTAATGAATACCAAATAGTATGCTTTCATCGAGACATGAAGCATGCATGCAAACTGGACTTAGTGTAGCTGTTCATGAATCTGACCCACATCTCATTGTGACAAAAATGGCCATAGTAAAATATTCCATTTTGGTTTGCATAAATGCATACTGATCCAGCAAAGACAGACTAAAATGACATTTTAATTTATCAACTCAGCATGGTCCATCATTTTTATCCACGGACGTCACCCAAAACCCAGCACTTAAAACTACATTGTTGACTGTAACCTTCTCAGGTCAAAAATAATAATAATAATAATAATAATAATAATAATAATAATAATAACAATAATAATTACAAAAGTCATATATTTCAAATTTCTTACAACACACACAAGTAGCCACATTTCTGCAACTTAATTTACATACACACACTAATCCTGCAAAGTCAGATTAAAGACTGTTTAAAATGACCAGATGATAAAAGGCATCAGGTACTTTCATCCACAGGTCACCCTCCCCAACCAGCAGTTATAGCCACTTAGTTGACTGTGTACACCTTGTGTTGTTAAAGAAATGTATCACATCATTTTATTGGTAGCTTTGGATGAAGAACATGAAACTGTATAGAGATCACTAGCATCAGATCATATAATCCAGCCATATGTAGCATAGTTTAAAATTAATAGTATTTATCAGAGCATACGAAGTACTACCTACCTGATAACCTGTCAGTATGAAAAGTCTCTGCAGATGTAAAAGTTATCTTAATAATGTCACATTAAAGAAAAGTATTTCTAATGCAGACTTTGCTGCTAGCAGACAACTTTGCATGTTACTGCTTCCTCTACAAATGCAGTGCCTGCTGCCCTTGAAGAATAAATTGCCTACACTAACTTAAAAAAACTGACATGCTTGTGATATTGACATAACATTTCCTGAACTAGATCAGCTATGCAGTTAGGGATTGATGAAAACAATGAGAACATGTTTGTAGTTACTAGGCATGCAGTCCTGGAGATCATTAAGGAACCTACCCAAATTCCCAATTGCCTGGTCCAGTGACTTGTTTAATGTCACACCAAAGGTAAATGAAGGTAGAAAGATTCAAATCCTCCATCCTTGCTACAGGAAGCAGCTCATTAACAAGTCAGAGCTTTAGTTCTCTGTGCCAAATGCCAGTGCAACAGTTTTAACTCATTGCTGAAATCCTTGACCATCCGAAATTGTAAAAAACACTGTGTCACAATAATATGCAAACTGGCTACATAATGAATGCTAAAGTACAAGCGGTTCTGATCATTACTCCAAATAATGCATACAATGTGACCTGATAAATGTCAGCCACTTTGCAGTTGCTGGAGGCTGTAAAGAAGATATTGCAAACGTATATCACTAAAGCAAAGCAAACATATGGTGATGCAGACTGCATGTTACGACTGAAAACAAAACAGAAAAAAACACCACAGTACATTTTGAAAAGACTTCAGTAACTCAAGGCTTTCAAGCACAAAGCTCTTCCTCGATGCATGCATACAAATAAAAATGCAGAGATTAAATAGTATATTGAACACATCACATAATCAATTCAATTCAATTATCAACTTAAGTTAATTAATAAATATCATCATCATCATCATCATCGCCATCATCACCAACTCCCTTCTTCCCATTTTCTACATGGGGTCAGGGTGTCGTGTTAACTGTCGCTATATCTCTCAATTTAATGCCACACTCCTGCCTTTTTCGACACTCATGCCTGACTGTCGCAGATCTTATCTCACACAATCCATACACCTCTTTACAGGATACCTTTGTTTCCTTTTACCTTCTTCCTGTCTGTCCCAAATCATCTTCACCAGATTGTCTTCCACCTTTCTATATGTGCCTGAATCACCATAATCTGTTCTCTTTGATCTTTTCAGCAATTGGAGCTACTTTGGCTCCTGGACCTATGCCTCATTTCTACTTCTGTCACACAGTGTGCATCCTACCACCCTTCTCAGGCATGTTATTTCCATCACCTGTAGCTTTCCTTCTGCTCTGCCTTTACTGCCCAGGTTTCTGTACCATAAGTAGTACTGGTTACACCACTGTTTTGTACCCTTTTGGTTTCTTAGGCATTCTTCTGTCTGCACTACACCTGACACTATGCCGGTTGACTGCAGCCCCTCTAATTCTAACTTTGACCTGTTCATTCAGACTTCCCTTCTCCTCAACCACCACTTCCAGATACTTCAAACTTTTAAACCATTCCACTATCTTCACTTCTGTCTCAGTTATTAGCTTCTGATTTCCTCAGTTGCTGCCATTACCACTGTCTTATCTTTACTTAGTTTCACCCCATGTGCCATCAGTTTTGCATTCCATTCCCCTATCATTTGTGGAAGTTCTTACTCAAAAGTTTGTCTGTAATGCTACATCATCTGCATACAGCAACATTGTTTATCTGTTCCCTCTGACCTGTTGCTTATGTAGTCCATCACAAGTATGAACAGTGGGGGGCTCAGAGCTAATCTCTGGTGCACACACACTCTCACTGGAAACCCTTCTGTGAGACCGAACACTGTTTATACTTGAGTCATTGGGTCCTTGTACACAACTTGTGCTAATTCTACCAATAACCAAAATCTGTCTGACCAACCAACTCCTCAGAAATTCACTTCATTTCATGTGACTACTCGAAACATATGCACCAATATAAAACCAGTCTAAAACCACAGTAAAAATTATACAATTTCCTTGCAAACTGCTTTAAAACGGTAGGCTGCTAAATTATAGATTAAGTTTTAATGATTTTTTAAATGTTTTAGATTGGTTTTATATTAGTCTATATGTTTGAATTAGTTACAAGAAGTGCTTATTTGACTGAACTACAAAATATCTGGTACAAGTTCTTTAATCAATTGTTAATTTATTAATTAGAAGATTTATAATTTAAACATTAATGTGATTAACTATACTTATTTAAGGTGTATGAGAGTTTAACATTTAGTTCTGCTGAAGTCTATGAAGGATGAACATGCTTAACTGGAGCACAGCCTGGATTTATGTTCAAATAAAGCCTGAATTCACTTGCTCCTGTTCATTTCTGTCATTTCTGAGGAGCAGTGTGGTCAGACAGATTTTGGTTAAAAGGTCATATTGTGCTGGCTTGGTCCCGGTGTTTAAGTACTAATTTTACCAATGATTCTGGGACTTTGAACCAATGCAGTACTGCCCAAATCAGCTTTCTTGGGATCTTGTCATACTCTTTCTTCAAGTCTAGGAATCCCCAGTTGGACTCTTTCCTCATCTCTAGCTTCTTCTCAGCTATCTATCTCACTGCAAACATTGGGTCAGTTTTGCTGCATCCTGATCTGAATCTGAACTGCTTATCTCCCATCTTACTTTGCACTGTTATGTGTATCCATTTATCAATCATTCCCTGCAAACCTTTCATACAGTGCGACAGCAGTTTGATACCTCTGTACTGCCAACAGCTCTGGATGCCACCTTTGTTCTTCTGCACTGGCACAGGTATGCTTATTCTTCAGTCATCTGACTTATGCCTTTCTCTCCACACTGCCATGAGTACCCTCAGGAGCCATTTCCCCCTATCTCACCAAGCACCCTTCTCATATCTGATGTGACCTCATCTGAGTCTTCTGCTTTCCCTGACTTCATTTTCCTTAGTGCTATTCTTAGTTCTTCTAGGGTGGGCTCCACATCTTCTCTCATTGTAGGCTGTGTCTCTGGTGGTACAGTTTCTGTGGGTTTTCTTCATTCAGAAGCTGCTGGAAACACTCCTTCCATCTGCTTTTGATGTCCTGTGGGCTGGTGAGCAGTTTGTTGCCAGCATCCCTTATGAAGGGTGGTTGACTATCTTCTTTATCTTTCTGTCTTTGCATTGCAACTTGATATAGTTTCTTTGTACCACTTACTGAGTCACTTTTCCAGAAACTGGTAGAGTGCTACCAATGTCCTGTTCTTTGCTATTGCAACTCCTTTCTTAGTTTCTTTGTTAGGCAACCAGTATTCCTTCCTAGCCTGGTCCATATTTTCTATCTCTCACTTTTTCCTGCACTCCTTCTTTCTTTTAATGACTTCCTGGACTTCTGCATTCCGCTGTCAGCTTTCCTTATGTACCTTATTTCTGTACCTGACTCAGCCACATATCAATTCTTTAGTCCTCACTCACACTGTTTTGAGGTAAGACTATTCTTCTTCCACTCCACCTATTTCTTCCTCTTCTTGGGGTGCTCAGGCCCTGAGTAATTTCTTGAACTGTTGTGCTTTCTGTCTAGTTAACTTCCAAGTCTACAGCCTGTTCTCTGTTGACCTTAGAGCCTTCTCTGACCATTGCTTGCAGCTGATTGTGACAACCAGTGATTGATGCTGTGGGCTGACTGTTTCACTGGGAATGACTTTGCATTCAGAGATTCTACACTAGTGCGCATTCCTTACTAGTAGGAAGTCTACCTGAGTTGCCTATTGGCCACTTTTGTATGTGATCTTGTGAGTGTTTCTCTTTCTGAAGCATGTGTTGGCTACTATCAATTTACCAGACAGAAGTCTAGAATGACATCTTCTTCTTTATTCCTGTTGTCCTACCCACGTAGACCCAGGCAGTCTTCATATTCTGTTTTGTCTGTCCTGATATGTCCATTCAAGTCACCCATTATCAACACCAATTGATGTTCTCTACTTTATCTGGTAGGTCCTGCAATTGCTATATGAATGTACTCTTTTCCTCACTATCACAAACCTGCTATGGACCATAGGCTGAGATCATGAATACTGCCTAATCAATAAGCTGGAATGTGATTGCCATGCATCTGTCACTTCTGATGATATTCCTCACTGCCTTCTGAAGCCTCTCTTTCACCACAATTCCAACACCATTTCTAGCTTATCTTCCTCCTGAGTAGTAGTCTCTTAATTCCAAGTGTCTTTGCTGCAAGGCACTTCCATCTTGTCTACTGAATGCATGGGTTGTCCAGCCTCCTCTGTACGATCATGACTTCCACTTCCAAGCTGCTTCCTGACAGCTAGCTTACATTGAGTGTAGCAATTCTTAATTCATGCTTAGCAGGTTGATTGGTATCATGTCCATCTTTTGCTCAACAGAACTATCCCAGGTAACCCAGGGTGGGCAACTGCACAACAGGACACCAGCCAGCCAGTATCTTATTGACCCAAGGCTGCTAGACTTTATGGCAGGCATGTACTAGCCAATAATTGCACATACCCCTCCCACCATTAGCAAGGGTCCCTGGCATAGCTCGGGTCCTCAACATACTTATCATAGGCAAATACCCATGCCCATTTGGCAACATTAGACAACATGACCAAATCACCTACAGCCATATTTTACACAGTCAAGTGGCTAGAACTGCCATGGTGCACAGCCTGTGATCTGTGTTCTCCTGTCTTGAGGATATTATGCATCACAGTAGATGCTCAAAGTGGTTGGTCTAAATAACTCTTCCCCTATAGTGCCCACAGCTCCTTTCATTTCTCAGTTTGAGATGTAAATACTCAACATGTTTGTTGGAGGTGGGAAGAATCCCACTGAGACACAAAGAGAACATGCAAACTCCAAACATGCATTGGCCAAAGGTCGTTATCGAACCTTTTACATTGTTTTTGGGAGGAGAAGACCTTAACCATTATGCCAACTGGACACTTAAAAAAATATTAAAGTTAATAAATTAATATAGTAATTTAAAATCTAAAATCAAAAATTAATTCAAGAAGCCCAAAAATACTTTATTTAAATATATAAACAAAATAAGAATAGTAATAAAATTTACAATAATAAATTACTTCAAATTATAGCATTTGATCTTTAATATTGCTTTAATGCTAGCATTTGCATTCAAACCAAGTATTAAATCAACTCAAAACCTAGATATCCATTTATATTCAGCACATTCTGTCGCTGTTAACAGTATCATCACCTCTAGGCAAGATATGTAATTTCTGTATAGCTAAAAAAATAAAATTATGCTTACTATCATTGTCACTGATATACTTGCACAATGTATGTGTAGTGACATTTCTGCAAATATCAGAATTATGAGCAGAAATTCTATCTTCAAACTTCCTATTACTTTTACCTATATAAAATGCTGAGCGTCTGTCACATATATCCAAATAACCTGTATGCTCAGATATACAAGTTAAATATATAATTAAAATGCAACATGCTTAAACTGTATTGCATAATCCTGACCTATTTATGAAGTAATCATTCTTTAGTGTGATGAATAAAGCACAACAATTAAAGACAATATAAATACTGCATCAGCTTTTGTTTAACAACTCACAGGTCATACCAAATCAGAAATATTACTAAATACAACATACTATTTTTTGGGGGGAACTTACATGCTTGTATCTTATTTTTGATCTCCCTGTTTCTTCTCTATTATCATAAATAACTATCCTATCAAACAGTACTCAGTGCAGTTCTGACTTATTTGAATGGCTAATAATGCTGTATTTTTGTAGCATACAATTCCAGAGCCAACAGAGCTGGATCATGAAAAAATGCAGCTCTGTGCAAAATACTGAATTAGGCCTCTGTCAGCTATACTAATATCCCATTAATCAGCTGTCTTTCCTCAATTACTTTAATAATAATCATATTTGTTAAGCAAGTGGCCCACTGGACGCGGTCCATTTTCAGGGGTGACCTGGGAGCAATAGCTGGTTAAGTGACTTGCTCAAAGTCACAGTGTAGGCAAACAATACCTGAGGAAATCAAACCCTGTAAAACACAGGTTTAACCTCTGTAGGACTTGCCAGACAAGCCTACATACTAGTTTTTTCTTTACTTTGACAATTATTGCAGAGATTTGTATTTTATTAAAAACTCTTTATTTCAAATTTTACAGTAAACACTGACAGCTATTTTCTAAAGAAAAATAAAACACCATCACATTGAAAACAGAGATAGCATGAGAAACAGTACTAATTAGCTTCTATGTGAAGTATGCAGGAATTCAGATAAATGTATAAGGCATTTGCTAACAGCCTGGAGTAGCCTGGGAGTACTTTCTTTTGAAGTAAATTCATCTGAGTGATATAGAAGACAAATGAAGGCTGAGAGAATAAAACCATGTACTCATACCTGTCAACCTTAGCAAATTGTTCAGTATTTACTGCTTTTGGGGCAAAATAATGGGGTGCTACAAATGTCTGAGTGGCCCCTTCAATTCCTGATTTATTTATTTTTTTAATTTTAGTTGCAATTTTAAAATATAGCTGATGTCACCACACATCGCCAGTGTATCCTGTAATGTCATCACCGTGCAGGGGCATACGTGATGACATCAGCTTTGCGAGGCAGTGCCTGACTGTCTGGCATATTTGGAGACTAGGGCAGGAGTTTCAAATTGTGGTAATGTATGTTGATAGCATTTCTAGGACTGAGGGAGAATTGAAGTTTTGTTGTCTGTGCGGAGCTTACAGATAGGAGTTTTATGCAAGTTGCAAGAAATTAGCCGGTACCTTTGCAAAACTTTCAGTTTCAGCAAACATTGAATTGAACATACATCATTTAATCCAGGAAAGCTATATGCATTTAGCCTCACTTGTCATCTTAATTCACTCTGCTCTAATTTTAAAGTCCTGGGACGACCCCTTTCATCCTTCAACACTTGTTCTATTACTCTAAATTTAAAATGATGGCCAGGGTGTACAGATATTTATTATTCTATAACTCAATCAAATATTAATGATTTATTGATAGACCTACATATTGACATGGTGTTATATCATTTTTAAAACATGCCTGCACCTTTGATCCCTGTGATTTTCAGAATCCCAAAAATCCATAAGCACCTTTATGACCCCCCCTTTATGTCCTATTGTTGAGGGAAGGAATTCCATCACATTTGCTGGTGCTAAATGGGTTGATTGTAAATTGAAAAAAATCTTGCAGGATGAACCTCAGATTTGTAGGGACTCATGGTTGTTTCTCAATAATATTAATAATTTAGAATTTGCAGCTGCTTTTAACTTTTTAACAGTTAATGCTAGTGATTTGTATACTGTCATCCCCCATGACTTTGGAGTACAGTGGGTTACAGAATTCTTATTAATGAAAGGAATGCATATAGATGAAATTAGATTAGTGGAGGAATTATTGGACATTATACTAACCAATACTTTTTTTATATTTTGAAGGACAATATTACCTCCAAAAAAGAGGAGTGGCCATGGGCTCCCCCTGTGGAGCCAGTTTTGCTAACACGGTTATGGCAGTTTGGAAGCATGAATGCCTCTTTTCAAATCCTACTATTAGTAGTCAATTACTTTTTTATATTCGATATTTGGATGACATATTTATCATCCTGAAGGGTAGCATAAAATTAGGGTCTGAGTTATTGAACTATTTTAACAACTACCAATTTTTGGGAGTTTACCTCCCAATTTGACACCAAAGTGATTTATTTTTTAGACATGGAGTTGAGGAAGTATAGAGTCAACTCTAGATATAGTTCAAAGATTTTTAGAAAGAGTACTTCCTCTAATTACTTCCTACATTTTTCAAGTGCTCATCCTATGCATCAAAAACATTCTGTGGTAAAAGGTCAACTAGTCACAGAAGCCTGAATGGTTACCCTGGATGATGAGTTTGTAACAGAATGTGAAAATTTGAGGGGGGTGTTTTCAAAATGAGGGTATCCAGTATTTTTTGTGGAACAACTAATTAAGGAAGTTCAGATGAAGAGGACTGTAGGTCACTTTAAGCCCATTCTGAATAATAATGTGTAGATAGAAACCATAATAAGTGAACTTGTAAATCTACAGACCCCTAATGGAAATGTACCTATACGTACTGGGTATACTTTGAGCCTTTTTAATCCCTTTAGCATTGATTCCTATTGTTTAAAAGGAATTTTAAATAAAAACTGGATCTTGCTTATTGATGATCCTAGCATTAGAGCAATACTAGGTGAGGAAGGAAGAGTCATTTTTAAAAAAGGAACTAATTTTAAGAACATTTCCAAACATAAAATAGCCCCTATGGATAGAAGCCTGGGAATGTACAAATGTGACGCTTGTACATATTGCAAATATATTGATACTGGCAATACATTTGTAATACATCAAAGTAGGTATAATATAAAAGGTAGATTTAACTATAATTCTAAGGGTGTGATTTACTTAGCTAAGTGCTCCTGTTGTGAAAGTTTTTATGTAGGCAAAACTGAACACAAGATCAGGGAGTGAATATACAAGCATATTAATAGTATTAGTAAGTCACACCCACATAATGCCTTAGCCAGACATGTATCTGTACACCCCAGCCATCATTTTAAATTTAGAATAAGTGCTGAAAGATGAAAGTGGCGGTCCCTGGTCTTTAAAATTACAGTGGAGTGAATTAAGATGGCAAGTGAGGCTAAATGCTTATAGCTTTCCTGGATTAAATGATGTATATTCAATTCAATGTTTGCTGAAATTGAAAGCTTTCCAAAGATAAAATAGAATAATATATATATATATATATATATATATATATATATATATATATATATATATATAATTTTAATTCTATTTTTATTGTTATTTTTATTTTATAAGAAGTTGATTAAGGATGTTGCATTATTTAACAATGATGAAATTTCCTTTTTTTGCGGTCACATGGTTGTTTGCTAGGGTTATTTAAATTAAATTTTGTATTGTTATTGTATGCCTGAAGATGTTCGAGTTATTTGTCTCAGATGAAAGCGGTAACATATTAAATATTTTTATTAATTTGAAGTAGTGCTTTATTGTGCTCATTTACCTCTTGACCATTTTTATTTTTATGTTTATTGGTTTGTGAGTTTTTCATTTTTTTTTTTTTTTGGTTAATTATTTTACAAATAACCACCAATTTTAAGAGGGAGAGAAAAATCAGGGGCACTTTAGAGGCATGTAACAAAATTATTTTGCAATCACAAGTTGACACAGAGCTCGTTACAAGACATGAAAACATTGCTGTATGCCTGCAATGTCACCATGCACCAATAATGCATGCAGACCTCTACAAATACTCAAATGGCTACTAAATTGTATTGTCTCAGTCTCATATAATCAAAACATTTCACTGAATTACATATATAATGTAGGTCTCTATTTATTGAACATGCTGAGTTCCAGAAACAGCTTTTACTTTCTCCAACTTGTTTTAAGTACCAGGCTTATATCCAAACACCCTTTTCTGATTGATTGCAGGCTGCAGTGCCTAAGAAGGTATCCCAGGTGGCTGTTAGACCAAGCTACTGCTGCTGCTGCCTTTAAACACAGAACAGTTGTTTTATTACTCATTTTTAGTTTAGAAAAGTGAACTCGCTCAGACAAACTTTAAGTGATATTACAGAAAACTCTACACATTGTGCTACCAGTCTTATTTTATATATATATATATATATATATATATATATATATATATATATATATATATATATATATACATTTTTTCATTTTTTAATATACTAAATTTTATGGTTGCAAGTTCAACACGGACATCAATGAAGTGGTGGATTAAAATACTTTGACAGTATCACACACTGTCAGACATGAATATTGTCCTTATAGGAAAAACTTATAATTTAATCAGCTGATGATGCCTCTGCATGTTACTCAGTGGATGTTCATTTTTTGCGCTTCCTTCTTTGAACTCCTTGGCTATAATTTTTATAAATGTTTGTTAGATCTTTGCAGCTACAGTAGATGCCTGGCTATAGCCAATCAAATGGATTCTTGGACCATGAGATTCAAACAGATTTTGTATATTTTATAAAAGGGGATTGTCAACATTGTTCTGCAGATGCACCAGATGGCAAATAGTAAACAGTAAATGTCCCTGTCTGTTTTTTATAACTTTTTCTTTGCTTTATGTAGTGTTGTAGCTTTCAGTTTTACCAGAAATATACTGGTGGAAGCAGTATTGAATGGTGTATAACTTCTCACCAGTGCTTGTGTAAAATAAATATATTTTAGTAAAATTATATATGTAAGCATATTCTGTAAACTGCAGAACACTCTGAGTTCCTATATAAAAATATATTGCATTTTGATGTCAGTGCTAACACACATTTATACTCACTACAAAGGAGAAAAACATAAAAAAGGGAGATCTTTGTTCCTTATTCTTTTATAGCTGTGCATACCTCTCAATCTCTCAGAGCAAGAAATCTGGACAAAGCCAAATATAATGGTGGGACAGACAAAGGCCCAAAATAGGGACATATTTTAAATATTGCTCCTGTAAACTCAGTTGCTAGAATAACAGGTTTTGCATTATTATGTATTTTCTGATGGATATGAAGTCTAAAATTCTAATGTTTGCCATTATTTATTATTATTTTACTGAATTCAGTATTTATGTTGGTATCCCACAGTTCCATCGCAGTGGGTGGGGTTACATGATTATGTATGTAAATTTTAGGTTAATCAACACCCTGATTTTTGGCCAGTTGTACTTACTTTTCATAGGGCTTTGTCCAGATTTTTGACATTTCCAGACTCAGATGTATGCATGTACTAAGCAGTTATTTAACAGTTCATAGCTTTACTCATCTGCATTAGATACCATACAAACAGTAATCCGTAGGTATTTATTAGAAAAAAAAAAAAAGGTTAAAGGAGGCCTGGCAGTTGGTTTGGAGGATTAAGGCTGTTCCTTTCATAGTGAAAGTTCAGGGTTTGACTCTGAGCAAGCCACTCACCATGACAATATCCCGTTTTTTTTTTTTTTTTTACACACATCCACACATGTGTCCTGCAGTAATAGGCACTTTGTTTACTGACATAACCTCAGATGACTCATTGTGATCAAATGAATGAAAACAATCACACGACCCAATATCTCTTAACTTTCCCTGTTTTTTGCAGAATGTCCCTAATATAACTCAAGACTTTTGCATCTCATAAAATATTTAATTTGCTGGTAAATGAGGGAGAAATTGCCACTCCCCTCTAGTGCCATTTTTAGGCAAGGTTCAAATGACAAACTCACCACCATAGCAGGTATAAGCAAACAAAATCTGAGGGTAATGCTACTCAATGCTAGAAGTCTAAACCTCAAAATGCACTCACTGGAGGCACTCCTTAAAATGGAGAACATTGACATATGTGCAGTGATGGAGACCTGGTTCAAGGCTCCAGAGAGCACACCTGTATTACCAGGCTATAACTCATGCCACACCTTTCAGCCATCTAACCTGGAATGAAACATTAAAGGAGGAAGCGTGCCCATATTCATTAAGGATATCCACACTTCCAGGCTAGATGCTCAATATAATGCACCCGAAATAATCCAAGTGCAACTAACACTGGGCAAGACTGCAGTCCAGGTTGTAACTTGTTACAGATCCCCCACCATGCCCCAAGATGCCCACACCATGTTTCTAGATATACTGGGTAATATTAAGGTACAGCCTAGTACCCTAAGAATGGGCAATTTCAACTACCCCACCACCAACTGGGAAAACTACTCATGTACTAACTCATTTGCTCAACGCTTTCTGGAATTCATAAATTCCAATCCCTGGATCAGCTTGTCCATGCCCCTACCATGGGCAGCAATATCCTGGACCTGGTCATTACCAATATGGGCAACCGATGCTCCACGCCAGAGGTTAGATCCTCGCTGGTCAGATCTGACATCAAGAAAATCACCCGAGACATCAATATTCTGCCCCCACCCCCCATTAAGGAAACTACCATAAAAAATGTCTCCAAAGCCAACTTCACGCTTCTTAAGACAGAAGTGGCAAACTTCACTACACGCATACAGATGGAAAATAGAGGTACGACTGCTGAATCCTATACAAATGCACTGTATAAGCACTTACATGAGTGCATGGATTGTGCAATCCCTAACAGAACCAAGATGCTATCCTCCAAAAAATGGAAGGCAATCTGGTGGTCCCCTGCCGTAAACAAACTCTACAACAGAAGAAACTGTTGCAAAAAAAGAGTAAAATCCCCTGATTGCAGAAAGAAGCTGAAATCCCTAATAAAATCCTCCAAAGCTAGTTACGAAAACAAAATTGCCACTGATTCTAAAGACAACCACAAAACATTCTATAGCTATGTCAAGAATCTGAATGGCAACACTCAGATCTGCTCTGAGTTACAGCACATTGGCACTAAATATACAGAACCAACTGCTATTTTCAACATCCTGGTAGATAGGTTCAGTGCTAACTTTACCCCTCTCTCACACCCTAAAGGGCCCATCTCTATACTGGAAGAATGCAAAGTTCCT
This sequence comes from Protopterus annectens, assembly GCF_019279795.1. NCBI lineage: Eukaryota > Metazoa > Chordata > Ceratodontiformes > Protopteridae > Protopterus > Protopterus annectens. The sequence continues at coordinate 1,192,502,924 of NC_056729.1, read as the reverse complement.
GTAATCACAGCTGCACAGGTAATAAACACACACTCCAAAGCCAAAAACACAGCATCCATGGGACCTGACAACATCCCAGGCAGCGTTCTACATGAACTACAGAATGAACTGGCACCCCACCTAAGTACCATTTTCAATCATAGCCTCACCTCAGGCTTTGTGCCCAATGAATGGCACACAGCAATGGTTATACCACTCCACAAAGGGGAAGCCACCACGGACCCTGGGAACTACTGCCCCATTAGCCTGACGAGCCTGGTCTCCAAGGCTATGGAATGTATCATCATGGAACTTATAAACAATGACATTGTTAATCTCCAAACTCTGGACCCTACCCAGTTTGGGTTTGTAGATCATGTCTCCTAAACCGGATAGACTTCTTTGAGGCGGTCACCAAAGCTGTAGATGAGGGTAAGGTGGTTCACACAGCCTATCTAGATCTCACCAAGGCTTTCGATACCATCCCTCACTCTGAAATTATAGATAAACTCACTAAACTAGGTATAAATCCCTATGTTACAAGATGGGTTGCCAACTGGCTCACTGACAGAACCCACACTGTGAAAGTAACAGACTCTAAATCCAACTTCAGACCAGTGACAAGTGGAATACCACAGGGTTCAGTCCTGGTTCCTCTCCTGTTTGGTACCTACTTCTCTAAAGTACAGGCTAACACAGAAGGTCTTTGGCTAACAAAGTTCACAGATGACTGCAAACTAGGAGCCATAATCAAAACTTCTAACGATGTGGGCATCCTACAAAAGGGCCTCACTGAGACAGATGCCTGGTGTCAAAACCATGGCCTCAAGCTCAACGCCAAAATGTGCATTGTCATCCCTTTTGGTAAAAACTCTGTACCCATGAACTACCACATAGGTGGTAGTCTACTTAACACTTAGCGACCTTGGGACACAGGTGGACAGTAGTCTCTCCTTTGATAATCACATCACCACAGTAGTTATGAAATCCTTCTATGTGGCACACCTCATCAGAAAGGGGTTCACCTCCAGAAAAAAAATGGTCATTGTTCTTCTCTACTCATCCCTCATCAGACCCATTAGAGAGTACAATGCCCCATTTGGCATGTACCTTGCAAGACATCTACAGAAACTAGAACGGATACAGAAGTAACTCATTAAGAAGATTACTGGCCTCAAACAGATGCCATACTCAGACTATCTCAAAAAACTCCAATTCTACTCTGTCACTTATCGCCTACTCAAAGGTGACCTCTGCCTAACATACAAAGCCATGTCAAACCCAGATCTGTTGGACATGATACACTTAAAGAAACCCCAATCCCTCTGAGCTACATGCTCCAGGGACAAAAACCTTGCCACCACAATAAACAGAACATGCTGGAGGGATAGATTCCTGTCCCAGACACTTCTCATGCTCTGGAACAGACTACCCATACATCTCAAGCAAAGCCTCTCATTAGCCCTCTTTAAGAAAAATCTCAAGAATTGGATGGGAAATAGGAAATGAACCCTGAGGATCACTTCTGTGGTTCTGCTAGACAGGGGTTCAGGAAAATAACTTTCTTGGGTGCCGATAGCCTAGTACCTACCTATGAACATATGAACCTAAATAGTCTGTAAATAATGCTAGACATTACAGTTTTATACTTCTTATTGTATAGATAATGTGTGCTGTGTTGATGGGCTGCCTGTGACAGTTGGAAGAAGTTAAGGGCTAAGTACTATCTAGGCCTCTCCCTTGCTAACTGCCTCTGTCAATCCCTCTCTCATATGTGCACAGAAAAATATACACACAGTACTTTTTTTTTTTTATTTCACTCATGCCAAATGGTAAAGCCAGGTTTAGCAGTTTTAAAAAATGCCAGCCACTTGCTTTATCTATTATTATTAGAATGCTTTGTATTGAAGTTGCCTTTGTGGCTCTGTCTCTCTGTCCCTCTGTGGTTCTGTAACACTCTTGCAAAGCCATCTTCAACAAAAAGCATTCTAATAATGACAGAGGGACAATATTTTAGTCTTTAAGTAAAATATTGTCCCTCAGCCATTAGCGATACACACACACACACACTCACTCACATCTCCCTAGAGCAGTTCAGTGAGGAAGGAATCATTTGGCAGCTATCTTTACCGTTTTTTAGCCATGTTGGGAAAACTTTCTTGGACATTTAGAAGGACAGGGTGAACTTAGTTCTGTTGCTTGATATCTTGCAAACATATGACTAAGATGCAATGCATGTTTTTGACATTTCAATGGTTTTAGATGTTTTCCATGCAGAAAAGGTCCCTTCTGTGAGTAAAGGAGCATTGTTTTCAGGGTACATTTTTTCTGTATCACTTCATGAGGTATGCTAAACAAAAAAAAAAATCACAGTCCCAAGAGTCATAGAACAGGTGTCTTGGAGCCGTAGCTCTTTTTACACACACACACATATAAATCTTTCTATATGGAAGTGTGTGTGTGTGTGTGTGTGTGTGTGTGTGTGTGTGTGTGTGTGTGTGTGTGGCTGTGTGTGGCTGTGTGCGTGGCTGTATATGCAGACCCATGCACCTGCACGCACACACACACACACACACACACACGCACACACACGCACACACACACACAAACACACATGCACACTTATATGATGCTCATTTAATGCATAAAACACACACACACACACACACACACACACACATTCACACATGCACACACACACACACACACACACACACACACACACACACACACACACACACACACACACACACACACACACATACACACACACATTTGTATGATGTGAAATTAAATGTACTTCTTGTAAAACATTCAGAGGCTAAATAGTTTAAGAGAAAGAAATTTTTGATAGTTTAAACACGTTTTTTGGTTTGTAGCCTAGAAAAGAATGGTGGCGTGCGCATTGGTGAGTGTGTTTGTATGTGTGCATGTGTGTGGTGTGTGTGTGTGTGTGTGTGTGTGTGTGTGTGTGTGTGTGTGTGTGTGTGTGAAATGTGCAAACACAATGTGCGAGGAAGAGTATTCTCTATATTTCACTCTGAAGTAGGTGATCATGGATTTTGGTTAACAGAGAGCTTCATCGTGGCAGCATTATACAGAAATATCCTGCTGTTCCCAAGTCTTAGATGACACTGAAATCCACAACTTCCAGTAAGAAAGATTATTCATTTTTAAGCAATCTTGATGGAACTCTCACAAGGAAATCAAATCAAAAGAAGGTGAAGTAGTAAAATTTTAGAAGTAGTATGCGTATAGTAACCCCATTCACTCAGCAGCTGCTCTTTGGGTGTGTCCATCCTACTTCTTGGAATGTTTCTTGTGTGATCTCATGACAAAATTTGTGTTCATGTCATTACATTGCTAAGAATAAAGGACCAGTTAAACATTACTTAAAGTAGCATTGTGTTTTATGATGCCTTTGTCTGTCAGTACTAATCTTTTAAAATCCAACATGCGTTTTTATTTCAGGCATGTAACTGTGCACTCAGTGATACAAACTATGTGCAACCTGCATCTATAAACTTGGCATTCTTTTCTAGCCTAACGGGACTAATCTGATTAACAAATAAAGGATAGCTTAAGTAAGTAAATAAATAAATAGATGTTTTTTTATCTCAAATTTGTTTTAGCTGAACAATTTCTGATGGTAGACAGCATGAAGAAAGCTTTATTTACTAATTACGCAGCCAATAGAAATACATAGAGGCAAGGAAGGAAGGAAACAACAGAAGATGAAAAAGAATGCCATGAGTTATGAAGAATTGATATTGAAATACTGCTTAAGTGTGCTGTGCTCTATATATTATTCTAGTCAGAGAAATGCTGGTGAGGGCTGAAGTAGAATGTGCTGGAAATGACAGCCATTGCAAGGAGACGTCTAAGAAAAGAGAAGAGTTGTTAGATCACAGGAGTCAACTGAGTCAAAGATAGGTACAATAGGATAGATTAGGAAGTGGCAGACTGTCATACAGGTGACTGGAAAAAGTATTTGGAAAGGTCCAGTTAGGACAATTTGTGGTAGTAAAGGGAATGTTAACAGAGAGGGTAAACTGTCTTATCAAAGAAAAGAGGGAAGTTAGTCACCAAAAAATTAAAATGTTAGAAAGAAGTCGAGAAGGGGAGAATATAGAACAAGAATGACACTGCTAAGATACAGTTAAATAATAAGGCTCATATATCAGGATGAAAGGAATGAGGTAAAAAAGGAAGGGGTTGTAACTGGGCCCATATATAAAGATGCAGAGGTAATAAGGCTGAATGAAGCAGTATTGTTGCTGAAAGAAGTGCTCCTATCATCAATGTTTGGGTTTCTGCAAGGATGACCATAGTAATAGATCACAAGGTATGATGAAGACCAAAGGTAAGGAAAGACTTGGAAAAAGAGATAATCACTTATGGTAGATGCAGATCAGAGTGTGTGATGTACCTTTAAGAAGCATTACAGTCAGTGGGCATTTGCATATCAGTACTGAGCACGTGCAAGCAAGAGCGCCATTTTGAGTGAGCAGCCAGAGTGATAGTATGCATGTGTAGTAGTCAGTCAGTCAGTTTAAGTTTAATGTTCTTGCCTTCCATCCTGATGTGTTTGTACTTAAATAAGCACTCAAGCTTCTTTGTCTTATTCATATGTATAAGACAAGCGACATGGTATCAGAATGGGTCCGGCATCAAAGCCATGACGCAACTAGTTAGAAATGGAGGAATGTACACAAGTGGATCATCCCTACTGCTCATAAAACCCACAAACAAGTCAGAAAGAAATTCAAGGTACTAAAACTAGCTTAAATGATTTCTCTTGCGAAGAACATAAAACAAAGCACTCAGAACACTAAAAACAAGTTTCTAATTAAACTAAATGTCCAAAACTGTGACATATTGATAATATTTGAAATGATTATGAAAATGTTCAAAATAATATTTGAATCACATAAAATGTTTAAAAAAAGGAAAAAGAACCATATTTTTTCATTATGACCTACTTTTTCACATTAACTAAAGCTATTTGCAGTATACAATGTGTGCAAAGTGAGTGCAGTATTACAGTGCAGTTATTTCACAAGGTACAGTCATTTCAAAGAATATTTCGCAAAGTATAGTCTCTTGAAGTGTTGATTGTGCATTTTACTATTATTACAAGTACCTGGTGTGTATGCATGTTCATAAATAATTACAAGGGCCAAAATTGTGTTGTGTTTAACTATAATTTGTTGACATGGCAGAAGGATGTAGTGACTTGTGTTTGATAACAATATTGCAGAAAATTGGAGAGTGTTTGAGCAGGAATAGGATCTTTTCATACAGACTGCTTTTTTTGACAAAGACACGCATACAAAGGTATTTATTCTGCTAATTTAGCTGGTTCAGTAGCTATTGAAAGAGAACATTAATTTGTGTATGCACCTGCTGTGTTTGCAGTGGAGGGGGAGAACTGCCATATTGTGGTACAGGCTGAAATGCAGGAAGACCCTGAGTGATTAAAATGCAAATTTAGAAAAATGTATAACCCCCAAATGGATATTACAATGGAAAGGCACTTACTTTACACAAGAGATCAAAAGCCTGGTGAAGCTTTTGCAGCATATATAACCAACTTGAGAAATAAGGCTAAATGGTGCAGATTTGGTGATTCAAGAGATGAGTTGATAAAAGACAGGCTTGTGTGTGGTATTACTAATGACACAGTGAGAAAGATTTTGCTTTGAGACAGTAATTTAATATTAAATAAGGCCATTGAGATTTGTCAGATATATGAGCCTACAGAAAGGCACACAAGTATGCTTACAGATGAGAAATGCTTGCTTCCAGTACCTTGCAGAGCTAATGTAGATAGTGTGCAGCATGAGATTAAGAGATACAGACCTACCGGCAGGGCCACACCCAGGGTCTCTCTAGCAAACCGCATGGCAACTTTAGCAAAACACTGAGAAATTTCAGTAAGACCCAGGGTGCACACAGCAAAGCACGTGGGTGTCTCAGCAAAAACTGTAGCAAGCCTCATAGTCAACTGCTGTAACTGTGGTCATAATCATGAGCCCAAACATTTTGGTCAGCAGTGCCATTCTTGCAATAAGTGGAATCATTTCAAAAGGTTTTGTAAAGGCACATTATCTTATTAAAAGAGAGCAAAGAGGCAAGTTGATCAGTTAGAAAGCTGCAACCCTACTTTTTATGCTGATGATGTATCTGTGCTTGGTGAAACAGTCAGTTCAGTAGATTTATGTGCAAAGAACAACATTTTTTATACTCTTTGGATTAATGGGAGTCCTGTAGAGCTCAAAGTAGATACTGGTTCAAAGTACAATGTTATGCCAGCAGAAACGTTTGCTAGAGTAAAAGCTGCAGAAGAACTGTATTTGGTAAAGTGCGCAAAGCTTGTTGCTTATGGTGGTGAAGAGATTCAAACCAAAGGCTCAATAGTGCTTTCATCTTATTCTGCTGGGAACAGCTATGACTTTCAGTTTTACATGGTCAAGAGACATGTGGGTCATTATTAGTCCTCAAAGACAGTTTGAAAATGGGACTGCTTTCACTAAACAGAGAAGTCCACCATGTAAGCTTGAACGATAACAGCTCAGATTTTGCCTAAACTATTTTTTCTTAGTATACTGATATTTTTGCAGACAAACTAGGCAAACTCCCAATTGTGTACTCAATGAAGTTAGACCCAGACGTCAGCCCAGTTGTTAGACCAGCACAGAACCTTCCAGTAGCTGTGCAGAACAAAGTCAAAACTGAGCTAGACAAAATGGTGCAGCTAGGAATAATTTGTCCAGTAGAAGAACCAACTGAATGGGTATCCTCCATGGTAGTAGCTCATAAGAAAATCTCAGATGACATCAGAATATGTATTGATCCAAGAGATTTGAACAAAGCATTAAAAAGACCTTATCATCCTATACACAGTCGAGGAGGTTGCTGCCCTTATGCCAAATGCCACTGCTTTTTCTGTCTTAGATGCAAAGAGTTCATTTTGGCAAATTTTGCTTGATCAAAAATCTTCATTGCTAACCACATTTGGTATGCCATTTGGGAGGTTCAGATTTCTGAGAATACTATTTGGAATAAACTCTGCCAGTGAAGTCTTTCACCGTGCGATGAAACAAATTTTTCTGGATTTTCATGTGCAATTATATTCTTGTGGAAGGCAATGGTGAAGTCAAAAATGATAGAAACCGTAAGAAAGTTCTGGAAAGAGCTTGTTAAGTGAGTCTTAAGCTGAATCCTCAGAAGTGCAAATTCGGCTAAAAGAAGTTACTAATGTCGTTCATTTGTTTATCAGTTCGGGTTTACAACCAGATCCTTCCAAGCAGCAGCAATTCTTGAGATGCCAGCTCCAGACAATGTTCAAGCCTTACAACACTTTCTTGGCATGGTCATCTATTTAGGCAAGTTCATTCCAGATTTAAATCAACCTTCAGCACTGCTAAGAGAGCTGACATGCAAAGATATTACCTGGTCCTGGTCAGAACAACACCAAAGAGTATTTGATGTCTTGAAACAAAAAATTGCCAGTCAACCCACTTTACTCTACTATGATATTCACAAACCAGTTACTCTTTCCTGTGATGCTTCTACGTTTGGTCTTGGTGCAGTCATTCTTCAAGACCAGTAGCCTATGCATTGAGAACTCTTACTCAAATTATGATGCATTATGCTCGGATTGAGAAAGAACTCTTGGCAATTGTGTTTGCATGTTCAAAGTTTTATAATTATATTTATGGCCAACCTATCCAGATAGAAACTGACCAACAATCTCTTGTCGCCATTTTGAGAAAGTCAATGCACTCAGCTCCTGCAAGATTGCAATGCATGATGCTCAAATTGCAAAAGTACAATTTCAAAAAAAGAAAGCAGCCGGCACCTAAATGGCAACAACTGCTTCAGATCTCATCAGGAAAATACTTCTTTTGTCTTCTTTTTTTACCAGAAACTTCAAGAAAAGCAGTTAAAGAGGAAGGAAACATGGTTAGTTACAGTGCTGAGTATATGTTAAAAATTGAATCTGCATTCTTGTTATGTTGTTGGTTTGGTCAGCTTCTTAAAGCGAGACCTGTAAGCTCAAACATACTACAGGAACTGATACAACTGAGGATTCTGATGGAACATGGAGATGAATGCAACCTTCGAGCAGATTGCACGTTCATGGCAACTGATAGTCACAAAAAAAGGAAAAGATGTACCAGATTGAGGAAAAGAGGCACCATAGCAGGAATTTCAGTCAGATTGAAGGTAAATCCTCACAGGCCTGCACTGTCCTCCATACTACTAGCCAAAGTATGCTCACCTGAAAATAAGATGGATCACTTAAGACTGGAACTCTCATGACAAAACAATGTGAGAAATAGCAATTTATTTGTGTTTACTGAAATGTGTTTAAACAAAAATATCAGTGATAGCACAGCAAATGTAGAGGGCATGACTTTATTCAGAGCAGACAGAATTCAGTCACTATGTGACAAGTCCAGAGGAGGGGGAGTATGCATACATGTTAATAACAACTGGTGCAGCAACTGTGTAGTGACCACCACCTTCTGCTCAGAGAACATTGAAATTCTGATACTAAAATGCAGGCCCGTTTACCTTCCAAGAGAGTTCAATGGAATATGCGTCACAGCAGTTTACATCCTACCTGATGCAAATATCAGTGTTGCTCTGTCCACCTTATATCAGTCTATAACTGACCTGTAAAAAGAAATCCAGAGTGTTCAATAGTAATTGCAGGAGACTTCAATCAGGTTAACTTAAAGACTGTATTACCTCACTAGCACCAACATGCAGACTTTGTCACAAGGGGGTAAATATACTGGATAAGATTTACACTAACATCAAAAGTGCATATAAAGCAAAACCTTATCCACATCTTGGGAGCTCTGACAATCTAACCATCATGTTAGTTCCAGCTTATAAATCCATACTGAAAACCAGTACACCAGCTAGAAAACAAATAAGGATCTGCTCTGAGGGAGCAATCTCAGCTGTAGAAGACTGCTTTGACTGTACAGACGGGTCAGTGTTTAGAGAGGCTACTGTGACAAACAAGAATATTGATGGACACATACACTAAGTTGGTCACAGCCTACATTTTTAAATGTGTGTGGAGGATGTAAAAAACACCAAACTCATCACCATATGGGAAAATCAAAAACCTTGGCTAACAAGTGAGGTGTACGTGCTCTTGTAACCAAGAAATGCAGCTTTCAAATCCCAAGATATGGAAACTTTAAGTGTGGCCAGAGCCAAACTGAACAAAGGTATCATAGAGGTGAAAACATCCTATGGCAGAAAAATCCAAAGCCACTTCAGGGAACAGAAGGATACCAGAAAAGTATGTAAAGGAATTCAAACCATCACGGACTACAAGCCTACATCAGCTTCAAATGATAATAGCATCGAGTTCCTGAACCAACTGAACAAATTCTTCAGTAGGTTTGATGCTGACAACCAAACAACAACATGCAGAATCCGCAAAGACAAGGATGCAGTAGTGATGAGCTTCAATACAATCAATGTCACCAGAACCCTAAAATGTGTCAACCTGAGTAAATCAGCAGGCCCTGACAACATCATGGGCAGGGTACTAAGGTAATGTGCAATGCAATTGGCTTCAGTACTCACTGACATCTTCAACACCTCACTCCATCTAGCCAATGTTCCGAAATGCTTCAAGGAGATGACTATTATTCATCTACTCAAGAAACCACAGCCAACAACTCTGAATGACCACCGACAAGTTGCTTTAACCTTGATAGTAATGAAGTGCCTGGGGAGGCAGGTCAAAGATCATATAGCCTCAATCTTACCTGTGACACTGGACACACTGCAATTCACATACAGGACAAACTGCAGCACAGGAGATGCCATCTCACTAGCTTTCCATGAAACACTGAACCACTTAGAAGGCAAAAACTGTTATGTAAGACTGATATTCATCAGTTTCAGTTCTGCTTTCAACACTGTCATCCCTCAGAATCTGATATCAAAGATACTTTAACTGGGCATAGACCCTTATTTATGCAATTAGATTCTGAGCTTCCTTACTAAAAGGCTTCAAAAGGTTCATGTGGGAGACAACAGTTCCGGGAGTATCATCCTGAACAAAGGATAACCACAGGGGTGTGTCTTAAGCTCTCTCCTTTTCACTCTGCTGACACATGACTGCATGGCCAAACATGAGACAAATAGGATCATCAAATTTGTGGACAACACCACTGTTATAGGCCTGGTCAAAGACAGAGAGTAGGAGGCTTACAGGAATGAGATTGATCAACTACTGGTCTGGGATGATGACAACAATCTAGCACTGAATGTCATCAAGACAGAGGAGTTGATTGTTTATTTCAGAAGATCTCAAGTACCACACAAACCTCTAGTGATGAAAGGGATGGGAGTGGAAAGGATCAGGACTACAAAGATCTTGGGTGTTCATATCACAGAGAACTTATCCTGGTCTGTCCATGTATCCTGCAGAGTCAAAAAAGCTCAGCAATGATTGCACTTTCTAAGGGAAAAGCAAGATGACTGGATAACGCAAAACAATTTATTAAGAACAAAGCTTTCAGGTTATAAAAACCTTCATCAGTGTATAGTCAGAATTAAAAACATTTAGCTTATATATAGTCACACACAGCCCAAAATTAACCAATTAACAGTCAATTAAATTCAATTAAAACCTTAAAGTAAAATACAACTAATGCAGGCACATTTGTAAATGCTTTAGCACTGGTTTTAATGAAACATTTTGATTAACACCTGGTAAAACATCAGCATTCATTCCCAGTGTCCATTCATATTCTTTAATTTCCAACTTATTATTCAGATCACCCTTTCTTATGTTAATAGACACCCTATCAATCACCTTAAACATAAAAATATGACCATCACCAAATTCATTAGTATGTTTTGCTAAAGAATTAGTCATAACATTTCTTCTAGTATCAGATCTAGGTTCAATAATGCGATCCCTTAAATGTCTAGTCGACTTGCCTACATAAAAGGCTATACATAGTTTACAAGTAACAAGGTAAACAATATGTGTGGTATTACATGGTGCAAAACAATTAAATCTAAATTCTTTACCACTTGGATGAATAAAATAATTATTGTTATTTAACCTGAAAGCTTTGTTCTTAATAAATTGTTTTACGTTATCGAGTCTTCTTGCTTTTACTTGGATCTCAGTACGCGGACTGTGGTTTCACTTTGTATCTTGCTTTTCTAATTACTTTCTAAGGAAACTTAGGAAGGCAAAACTGTCAAGCTCCATACTTCAGACCTTTTATAGAGGCACCATTGACAGTGTCCTGACCAACAACATTACAGTCTGGTATGGGAGCTGTAGCAATCAAGATGGTAAGGCTCTCATGAGAGTTGTAAGGTCTGCAGAAAGAATCATTGGCACCTCCCTTACACCTCTGGAAGATTTACACAAATGCTACTGCATCGACAGGGCCAAACAGATTTCCAGCAATCCAATACATCCTGCCAATGGGCTGTACACTTGCCTCTCCTCAGGCAGGAGATACAGATGCCTGCATTGTAAGACCACCAGACTAAATAACAGTTTCTTTCCACTCTCCATTAGACTGTTGAACTCCTGGGAAAAACAAATTGTGAATCTGCTGAAACACTCAACCACTTCTGTTATATAACTGAAGGACTGTAAATTGCAATATCCAAACTGTGCAATAATCCAGTCTAATCATAGATATGCTGCTATTTATTCAATTTTACTTTGACAATATTACCTTCATATTGTTCCTTGTCTTCCTTGTCTCCTGTTCTGGGATGGGGGTGGGTAGCTGCTTTCTACTTTACTTTCTAATTGCTACTTATTAAATTTCTACTGTGATATTTTATTAATTTTTGTCCGTCTATATGTGTAACTGTTTACTGCATTGAGAACATAGCACTGCAATTTTGTTCAGCTACACTGCTGTGTAGTTCTGAATGACAATGAAGTTTTCTTTGACTTTATACAATCTTGTTTACACAAAAGGCAAACTTATTTATCTCGCTGATACCTTATCCCGATCACCCAGGAAAACCACTGAAAAGCATGAAAATCAGGTTGCTGATTTTGAAGTCATGGAAGTGAGAAATTTTTCTTCCACATGTCTTAATGAGCTTCGAATGCAAACATCTTTAGATCCAGTTCTCCAGAAGCTCAATCTTTTTATCAGTTGAGGACGGCCTTCAAAGCAATCTTGTTTACCAGTAGAAGTACAGCAGTATTTTCCATATAGAGACAAGATTTTGTCAGACAACGGGATCATCATGAAAGGTCCAAAAGTGATTGTTCTAAAGTCCTCACCACAAGAGTACATTAGGATCTTGCATTGTGGCCACCCAGGAACTAATTCTACCAAAAGAAGGATGAGAGGTCTAGTATTTTGACCTTCTATGTCAACAGATATTGAGAAAGTACTTTCATCTTGTTCTGTTTGTAATAGTACTAAACCACATCAACAAAAATAACTACTTCAATTAATCCAGATTCCTGAACTGCCTTGGCCGACAGTAGCCTCAGATATCTTTGAGTGGAATGGTCAACATTATTTGTTGTTAGTAAACTCTTATTCAAATTGGTTTGAGGTTGACTTACATCATAACCTAATGTCCAGTGCTGTTATTACTAAATTGAAGAGACATTTTTCTGTCCAAAGTTATTTCTGACAATAGTGCACAGTTTACAAGTCAGCAGTTCAAGCAATTTGCTGAAATGTGGGACTTTGTTCATATTATGTCTTATCCAGAGTACCCGCAGTCAAACGGCTTGGCTGAACATGCAGTTCAAAGTGCAAATCAGCTGTTAAAGAAATCCAGACGTGACAATGCCGATGTTTTTCTAAACTTGCTAAGTCTCAGAAACATTCCTTGTGATAATCATCTTGGTTCACCTACCAAGAGACTAATGTCGAGACAAACCAGTGCCACAAAACCAGTCAGCAGCAATTTATTGGTTCCATGTGCTAAAAACAACAAAGCTGTGAAAGCACAACTGTTGAAAAAGCACTTGCCCCAGAAGTCCTTCTATAAGACCAGCAAACCACTCAGTTCATTAAAAGAAGAGATAGTGAGGATGCAGATGACAAAAAGGTTTTGATTGCATCCCATTTGTGAAAAATTTGTGTCAAGAGCTAACATCGTAGATTGTGGAATCACAAGAAATGGAATTTAGGTGGAATCGGAAGCAATGATTACTGGTGTCCAAACCACTGTTACAGCATCTTGCCTATAATAAAGAATTTAATTCTCAGAGTGGCTTATCCAATGTTTCTGTTCCAGAAGACATTCCATCAGCTGCTCCTCTTCTTGAGAATGTCCCTGAAAGTCCTGAAGCAGAACGTTCCCCAGTGACTGTCCCTGTTGCTAAACCCAGTCCTAACTATCACATTACAAGATTAGGTTGCATGTCCAGACCAAGCTCCAGATACATGGCAACCTGGACATGAATGTTGTTTTGTTTATTATTGTCTCTATAATTTGTATGCTTATTCAAATGTCATTGTCAAAGTGAAACAGCTTAGCAAAGAAGGAGGATGTAGATCAGAGTGCATGATGTACCTTTAAGAAGCATTCCAGTCAGTGGCCACATGCATATAAGTACTGAGCATATGCAAGCAAGAGTGCCATTTTGAATGAGCAGCCAGAGTGATAGGATGCATGTAGTAGTCAGTTAGTTAGTTTGCTTAAGTTTAATGTTCCTGCCATCCATCCTGATGTGTTTGTATGTAATAAACTATTTAAATGAATATCCAAGCCTCTTCATTTTATTCAGATGTACAAGCCGAGTGACAGTAGTTTTAATAATTAATTAATATTAATGACATTATGATTTTAATTAAACACTAAAAAGTAAAAAATAAAAATATAAAAACAGCTGATTTCAGAAAAGCATTCAAGGTTGGTTTTGTTGATTCCTGCTACTTCTTCTGGTACTGCCTTATCACACTCGGACGTTCCTGACAAAAGAGAAGAGGAATACCATTGCTGGCATCGCCTGTTTTGTAGATCCTCTAAATGCCTTTTGGGAATTTGCAGGAATAAACAGAATGAAGATGAAGTGTATACATTGCTAAAAGAATAGCTCTCAAATTTGTGGCTGCATTGGATGATACTGTTTATGGGTGAAACCCAGATTCTAAGATTCTAAGTTTCAGTAATAAGACTTTTGCTAAATCCTGGAAAGGACTTAGTGGTTTTGAACAATTACAACCTGATACCCACCCCTTAATTAGTGCTGAGCCCAAATTATAAAGAAACTATTTCAATATATGCAGGCCCTGGTCATGAAGTTAACTAATCCCTCCCAAACCAGATTGGGCAAAACAAAGTCAAGCTTTGAATATGATGATAGTTTTCATGTTAATACATATGGATCAGATGGACTATCAACTTTCAGTGGCTATATTATTTAACTTTGATAAGCCCTTTGAGTCTGTCTGGTGTAATATTTCTTCAGGCAGTTACATGGTTGTATGGAATAGGGGTTATATCAGCACTCTCGGAAGACCTTTTTGAGCACTAATATTTTATCATCCATCTCACTAGGGAAAAAAGGAACAAGAAACTGCTCTCCATTATAAACAATATGATTATAACCCAATTGTCCATTACATAGGTGAAACTTGTTGATAAAAATATCTAGTTTTGGATCTACTGGCTAAAAACTTTCAAGGCCCTGTGTCCGCAGATGGCTGCTTTCTTTTCACTACAAACCCAGTCAATGGCTGAGACACTGTCAAGTATGCACTGAAATTGTCATCTTTTTCAGGCTTTAAGGTGAATGCAGGGAAGATTAAACTTTTCTGTATAAACTTTAGGGCACAAGAAATGAGTCAGTCTTTTGTGACCCTTTATTTTCTGTGGTACAAGGCATCCCTCCAGTATTTAGTTATTATTTTGCATTGATTGTCATATTCTTTTCTAGAACTACATTATGAATCCTTATGGAAGTCCCTAGTGGTTGATGTGGATGTTTGGATGCTGCTGTTTTTATGTTATTGGTAGAATAAATTGCTCAATATTACATTTTTATATAAGTGTGTGTGTGTATGTAAAGGAGATAGAGAGACTTATATAATACAAATTTGTAGCAACCTATCAAATATGCTTTTAATCATTATAGCTTACCGCTGTCACCTTAAGTCTAGGGAGGTATTTAACAAGTGTTGGAATTGCTGAAGTGAAGAACAGTGACTTTTCCTATTAAGAGAGAGATATGCCTGCTTGAAGGTAAAGGGGAAGGGATGTTTTAATGCCAACACATCTTGAAATACTGAAAACTGTGGCATTAGTTGTAGGGACTTGTGTCAGAATGTTTGTAAGTTATCAACAGAGTTAGGATTATGGAAGGGGATAGATTAATTGGGATTTTAATAAAACCTATATGGACTTTTTTTCCATGCAGGCATCATGGCACACTGCTTACATGAAAATAAGCAGGTTTGCGATTCAGTAAACAGAACTGGGAGGTGCACATGAAAGGCGCCAACATGGAAAAATTTGTGGCATGCAAATCACCTTATAAGCAGTTGAACTGCGTGCAAATGAGGGAAGCAGAGTGATCCAGCAAGCAGATAGGCAGTTCCACAGACCCCGTGTTGGTGTCTGTAGTGTACACAGAAAAATTATGTGTACACATGTTAAACAGAGTACAGGGGCTGCAAAAGTGTAGTTTGATGGACAGAAATAGCATAGCAGAAACAGATATGGTCAAAAGTATCCACCACATGTCCAAAACTGTATGAGAAATAATTTAAAATAATTTTATTTTTTTAATGATGTGGGTATGTTTGTGTGGTGCACCACAGTTTGCAAGTATACTGTTATGAGTTATGACAAAAATAAAAAAAAAAATAATGTAAAAACAAATTATTAGTATGTGACCGTAATGTATTCTGGGACCCTGTGTGGAGTATCTACAATGGTGGAATGGTGCTGTTGCTAATGAGGCAGGGCCTGGAACTGTGTAGTTACCAGGTTGTGTGCATGGATCCCTATGCAAATCAAGTGGGGTTACTGAATATCACAAATGGTTATCGGTGTCTGCAGATCCCATCCGTGTAGGCAAAGAACCATGTTGGTGTCCAGAGAAGAGGTAGCTGACAAGAAGGGGGGTGTCTAAGGATCTGTAAACTCATTGGTGCTCAGCGGTGCCTGTTTGAGTGGCATGCCTCTGTTCTCAGTAGTAGGGTGTGTACATTGCCTGCCTAGCTTTGTTTTCTTTTGGGGCCCGTGTTTCAGCATGTTTGTAAAGTGCGCCACCGTGCTGAGTATTACCTTTCATGGGGATGAGTGCACTGTTTACCTTCATGGCACATGTTTGCACACCATGCCACAGTGCTGAGTGAGGAAGGCTGTCCAAAAAATAAAAAAATTGGCTGAGAAAGCCAATAATATATTAATTACTGATGACCCCTGTTTCAATTTACTAGGGCCATTAACAGTTCATAATGATTTATTTAGCAAGTGGAATGCATCATAGGTAGCCAATCACACAGGCTGCACATACAGCAGAGCACTATAAAGGTTGCATACACCCTGCAATCTGATTTCACCCCTATACTCTGCACCAGTGGAGTACAGACTTGGGATTTTTAACTGAAGGAATGCTGGGGGCTGCTGCAGCTCTGCTATATCTGTATGTGCTAGATGCTGAGGTCAGTGCTGCTGGTGCTGCAGCTGACAATAGGCCTAGACTGAGAAGGAGAAGAGTGTTCAGGCCTGGAGTAATCTTCCAGGTGCTACATGAGCTGGAGATTGTAGAGCGCTACAGGATGGACAGGGATATGCTACAAGAGCTCACTGAGCTCCGATTCTCTACTCAGACCCAGAGCCAAATGAGGGGATCCCATCCCAGTGGAAACAAAGGTATGTATAGCGCTTAGGGTACTAGCTACAGGCAGTTTCCAAAGACCAACTGGGGACATGATGGGGATATTGCAGGCATCAGCATCCAGGGTACTCCGCCAGTTTCTGGATGCTATGCTACCACATGCCAGTGAGCATATTGATTTTCCTCACACAGACTGGAATACCCCTCAGTCTATTACTGCAAGAAAGCTGGACAAAGTCAGACAGAATGAGAGGAAAATGGCCAGTTCTGCAGAGAGACATTACACATGCTCTGATGAATCTAGAAGCTCACTAATATAACAGCAGGTTGCAAAAGAACAGAATAGCTGCAGGATGTAACAGCCATAACGTATATGTACCAGTAGTTAGTACAGTTCAGTGACTGCATTATACAATATTTTACCAGAACACCACAAATGTATGAGGAACAGAACATATATAGGGAACAAAATGCTGGACATTCTGCAAAAACATGTGCAGAGATATGCAGACTGTCACCCTGTGTTTGGTGTTACATTATATACCCCAGTCACTTATTAAGTACAGCACACAGCCAGGGGATACTTTGGGCAATTTCAGGGAAGTGCTATACTGTGGAAACAGGTGCAGTAGCCAATTTGTGCAGCACACCAAATCCCGGATCAGATTTCAGGTAGCTCTGGCCTGGAGTCACCTTGTAAGTACTGACAGTCCCACCGGGCATGCTCCTACATTTTGCTAACTTGAGCACAAGTCTCTTGCCTCTTCATCACAAAGACCTGCTATGTGGAAATATGTCTGCACATACAGACAACTACATATACATATCGGTCTGCTCCTATACCACTCACATATGATTAGTGCATTTATCATTATGTATCACATACACATATGATACCAATATGTATATATAGCTATAGAAATTACAATGATACATAGACTCTCCATGTATATCTACCTAACACATTTACATAACGTGCACACACAGCAACATTTACAGAGACATCCCTGTTATACACTGTTATTTATATACATATATATATATATATATATATATATATATGTATAGATTATGGATCTAGGACATTTGCTCGACTGAGCAAACGTCCAAATCCATAAAACCAGAACACACTTTAATGAAAGAGCTTTTATCGAAAAGCGCTTTCGTTAAAGCGTGTGACAAAAAACCCCACTACATTTACATTTTAGCAGGGGGGAGGGGGCTTTACCCCCATGCACCCCCTGCACCCCCCTACTTTAATATTCTCCCTCCGAGACCGCACTACAGTTGGGAAAAGGGAAATTTCACTTACCCGCACCATAGTACAGCCTCAGCAACAGTCATACTTATGCGAAAGTGCTTCTTCTGTGAAAAGCACTTTCGCATACGTATGTCCGGCTGTTTGGATTTTGGTCGTTTGCTCAGTTGAGCAAACATCCTAGATCCATATATATATATATATATATATATATATATATATATATATATATATATATATATATATATATATTTATCTATATGTGGGGATGTAAAAATGCCCCACATACCCTTGGATTGCTGAGGTTGCCCGCACATACACATCACAACAGTGTCTGAAGGAACCAGACCAAGTCCACAACAGTACATAATCCACTCACACACAGAACCCTGTGCCTGTGGAACATCACCTTGTAGACAAACACAGGTGAGCAGGTGTTCTAATGTACAATGGTATCAATGCATGCCTTGGACAGGCCATATTGTCCCTGGGCACATGGTTGCCTATCTAACTGCAACCAGCCATATATGGCCATACTTGTAACTGCACACACATAGCAGGAATAATAACAGGTATCCCACTCCTAGGACACTAGATACAATAACAGTACCAAGCAATATCAATCTCCAGGCCACACATGCTAACACAAGGCTACTTTGCATACGCCACAAGTACTGTGCCTGCAATCACATATAAACCAGATGTTACCTGTGGTGCATGTGATAAGTACTATGAGCTATAGTGTGTAATAGTAGATAGGTAGGGATCCTAATATCACATCAGCCAAATCTGTGTGTGTATGTAAATATGTCCCCTTACAGCTCTGCGGACATGCCCATATGGGCCATCTCTGTGCAATGGTTATGCATTTTATGTCTCTGTGACTAGCTGCTGGCCACTACTTTACCCTCCTCTACAAGGCCTGCTGATGTCATCCAACTTAAGAGTGCTGGCATACAGTTTAATGTCTGGTAAACCTTGTTGCGCATGCAATGAGTACTGTGAGCTAGTGTGTAAAATAGAAAATATGTGGGGGTTCTAATCTTACATCAGCCAACTCTGTGTGTGTGTGTACAAATATATCTTTATGTGACATTACAAACCTGCTGATATGGAATATCTCCATGCAATGATTATGCATTTTATGGCCCTGTGACTAGCTGCATAATCATCATAACTGATGTCTGCCACCTCTCTGACCCAGACACTGGATATTCGCAGATGTGTCAACTCCATCGCCACACCTTCTAGATTTGCAAGTTCAGAAAACCCAGGTGACACATAGCAATGGTAGCAGACCTTATCACAAAATATGAATGCCTGATTATACTTCCTGCCCCATTGTCCCTGATAGAATGTTCTACACATGTGCACATTGGGAGCCATGCACGTATACTGGCGTACCTTGCTAGCATCATATGCCTACTGTGCTGCCATGCCATCATGTGCTGCTGTATTGCTGCTGTGTGTCCATAGTTTATCCCCTCAAACTCCTGGAAGAGACACATACACAGGCCGTAACACACCTGTCTTTCTGCAACACTAATGCCAGTCCAACATCATGCAACAAAGATACACAAAGTGTGATGTGAATTCATGACAGCATACAGTATCTGTTGTAGCCCACAACAAGTGACATGGCAAAACAATACCGCACTACACAAGTACATGTCGAGTAATGTAGACACCATGTGCATCAGACACATAGTAGCATTTCCCTGCATTGAAGGCATGAATGGCAGGGATGTGGCACATGTATGATCACATGCACAGGGTGTGGTGTGGGGGTGGTGGAGGCTTAGGCTGTGCCAAACAGTTGACAGCATGTGTGTGAGTCAGGAAGGGGTGTAGGTTAGATGGGCCATGGAAAGGTGCCATGTGTGTCTGTTGGTGACCTGCATATAACAGTGGAGTGTTTGCATGTACGCAGTTAAGCCCAGTGCTAGCCATACACATGTGTATGTCAGACAGTGGTTCACCATATATGGTAGAGTGGACAGTTCACAGTCTCCAGCCACAAACATGGGTAATGGCTCTACCAGAAGTAGTACTAGCACCACCATGTCCAAGTTCAGATGCAGTGTTAGTATCTGATGGTGACTGCTGTCTGCTGGGAATGTGCCTTCTGCATAAACTCCCAGGGCCACGTGCCCATGGCCTGCCACATTGTGGTGTTGACAGCACACTTCCCTCTGTAGCACTAGAGGTACTGCCACTATGACTGTGCATGACCACATGGACACTCAGCAGATAGTGTTGCTTTGCTACATCAATGTGTCCGATGCCCAACTCCAAGCAGATGTTCCAGCATATACAATGGGTGGTCCAAGACAGACACTGTCTCAGCCCACTGTCTATCCACTGCATCAGTGAACTGATCCAGGGTGTCCCTAATGCGGTGGAGGCAGTCATGGATGTCAGACTGTGCTGCATCCATAACACTAAATCATAAAAATAAAACAAAGGAAAAAATACATCATACCCAACATATCCTTCACATCCACAATTTGTGAATCATCTTGGAGTAATTCTGATGGACTCCTTCTAGCAGCATAATGTCTGTATCCTTGTATGATATTGGATCACATACAGCACTTAATGTGTGGGCTAATCAGGGACTAATGCACTGAACATTATTCTTGGACACCACTGATTGCACACTTTAACTTTATGTTTGCTACTGATATCATCCATCACTTTGCTGTTGGTATTCCAGTCTAGGTATGTTCGACACCTTAATATCCATTTCATTCTCTGACATCAGTTCTACTCCTCCCATCTGATATTTCACACCTTGTTTTTTTTCTGACACAACTACGGTATTTGTTTTAACTGAGGCTCAGCTTCCATAATTCTGTTTAGTCTTTGCAAATCATTTGATACAAATCTGGTCATTATTCCTGATGTTTTCCCTATCACTGTTCCCCATCCAAGCAGTAGCTAACTCTTGTTCCTATTCCAATCTCTTCTTTTTTTTTTTTTCTATCACCCACATGAAGTAGACTGAGTCAAAGGTCTTGTGAAGTCCAGATAGATCACAATTGTTATTATCCAGATATGTTCTTTTCATTTCTAACTTGATAATATAACTGGACCACATCTGACATTTCTCTGTAGCCATGAACCCAACTAGGTCACAGTACTGGAAACTGCTGATTTCCAGGAAAGTAACCTGCTTTCATCTCAGCATTCTTTTTTGACTTTCTCTGCCACTGCTCTTCAGCTTTTAGTCTTGCACAAGGGTATTGTGCTTTCTGTTCTCGGCTACTCATTTACTTCGTCACTGGCTAGAGATCTGTTGAAGGTCTTTGTCAAGGGATCTGTCAACATGCTGACTAGATTCCTAAGGACTTTAGGAAGCATCTCAGTTGGTCCATCTGTTTTGTCATTCTTAAAGGAAGTTAATTCCTTCTAAATCACTTCCCTTTCTTTTCTAGTGTGTCCTCTGTTTGCATTCATTTGTGAAGACTGAAAAAAAGTATTCATTATGCGCTACTTTTTCGCAGCCTTCTCTGACCTTCCTTCCAGCATTGCTGAGCAAAGTTTTATCTAGCTCTCCCTTCTTCATTTAATCTGTATTCCTAAAAATGCTCTGTTCTCCTTCATGATCAGTTCTGTAAACTGAATGTCAGGCTTCTGTGAGTTCACTGCTCTTGATGCTCTTCTGCTAGCCTCCTTGACTTGTGAGTACTCCAATCCCCCCCCCTACCTTTGTACCCCATCTGTGCCCTATCTTTTGTTTGATTGATAGTGTCACATTCATATTTGGCCATTATACCTCACTGTCTGATGTTTTGACTGCTCCTTAATCCCTTCTTAGGGACCTGACTCATTCCAATGGCTCCTTTAGCCCCCTAGTTTTCTCCAAGTCAACTCATCTTTGCCCCTCATCTGAGCTCATTTTAATCCATTCCACTAAAATCCAAGATCATCATCTTTGTCATATTATTCTTACCCACTGTCCTCCACTCTAAGTAACACAGTCCTTGTTGGCTAATGACTCCTTTGTCTAGAATTCCATGACTCCTCTGCCTTAATAAGGATGCCACCCAGGATCATTGTCTCATAGAGTAATGTTCTCTGTCTGGATTCCTCATGGTCAAAGCTATAGTATTTCCATTTCCATATAGCACAAGGGCACATTTTCTGAATTCTGACATATCTGTTTCCATGTGTTCTTCATGAGTCGAGCGCCCTCTCCTGTATTATGACATATTTGATGGTCACCATTATGTAGTCCACAATGCAAGACTGTCCTTTCACTCTGACATTAATGAATAATGTGCAGGTACCTCCAGATCCCATGCATCTTGTCACTGGGCCACCATTTCTATCATATCAGTAATGCACACTCTGTCCAATTGCAAGTGACTTAAAATATGCCAACGTTTTTTCTGTGAGTAGGTAAGGGCTGTAGATAAAATAGCTAAACAATTAGAAAGCTTTTGTATTGAGTAAGGATTGCATGGGGAATGAGTTAGATAACAAAAGGGATTTTAAAAAATGGTTCATATTATAGGTTCATGGGTAACTACTAGGCTAGCTGCCCTGTGGGCCATTTTGAGCCTAGCCAATTTCTGCTTGAACATGGATGGGGTGATCTTTGTTTTATGTGGATGGGGAGTCTGTTCCACAGCAGAATTATCCTCTGTGAGATATACCTGTCCCTTCAAACTGTTCTGTTGATTTTCAAAAGGGATTTACCTCCTTAACCTGAGTATTTCTGATGACATTTGACCTGCTGATGTGCAGTAAATCCATCAATAATGGGTTAGAGGATATCTTGTATACCAGACATAGGTCACTTCTTAGCAGTCTGTTGGATACTGAGTATAATGAGTGGGCTTTTAGTCTGTCTATGTGGGAAATTTTGTTTAACCCTTGTATCCTTTTAGTAAGGTATCTCTGTGGCCATTCCAGTTGTTGCAATGTGACTGTACAGATACATGCCAAAGGAGATATTATATTCAATGATTAGCCTAATAAGGGCTGAGTAAGGGGTGGGCAATGCCATTCCTATATCTAGACACAATACCTTTGTTTATAAGCTGTGCAATATAGAAAGACTTTCTTACAACAATCGGCAAGTGCTGGTTAAAAGTTAAGTCATTGCCACCATAAGTCCCAAAATCCCAAACAAGTGTGTCAACTCTTAGGGGCATATCGTCAATGTGGTAGTTCACTGTGATAGATTATTTCACCCAAGGATGCATTAATGCATTTTTATTATTTAGTTTTGGTCTATAATTTAGATACCAGTTATTTATTTGACACAAATCTTCCTGCCAGATTGCTAAGTCATTTGGGGATTCAATGACTGCTCCTAGCTTGCAACCGTCTATAAACACAGCCAACCAGATCCCTTTAGTATTGTTTTTTACTGCAGAAAAGTAGGTGCCAAACAGGAGAAATCCCATAGCAGAACCCGGGGGACTCCAATGGTGATTGGGACCTTTGTGGAGAAAATGTCTCCTATTTTGATTATGAATGTCCTATCTGTGAGTCAATTGAAAATCCAGTGGGTGACATGGGGCTATATTCCCAGTTTGTTTGCTTTTCTGCTATGCATGAGTGGGGAATTGTTTCAAAAGCTTTGTCCAGTTCACGTATGCAGTCTGCACCATTCTGGCTTCATCCATTGCACTGGTGACATTTTCAAAAAAATCCATAAAAAAATCTATCAGGTTGAGTGACCTGACCTTGTTGACTCCAAACTGAGACTGGTCCAGTGTTTGGAGGTTCCTTATATCAAAACAGTGTAAGAAACTTCTCTGTGTGGAAGATTTTAAGTCCATATGTCTCTTGTTAATCACTGTATATTAATCAGTTCAGACAATAATAACAGAAGTAGAGAACTTAAATTTGTCAAGTCAAAAAAATGTATATATATATATATATATATATATATATATATATATATATAAAATTGTACAGAATTACTAAGTATTCAAAAGTAATCCAAGCAAGGCAGGCAGTCAGTTTCCAGATAAAAATCCTTTGATAAGTACCCAGACAAGTGATCCAAGTAAAACAAAAATAGAGTAATAGTTTCCTCACAAGCTTTCAAAAAAAAAAAAATAATAATAATATATATATATATATATATATATATATATATATATATATATATATATATATATATATATATATATATATATATATAAATATGTATACACTTTTTATCAGGCAAGGGAGTGGTTTATTGTGCTGTAAAACAAAGTGTTATTGGTGCACATGTTAAATTCACATCCCTTCCCCCATCAGTGTGACATTCGAGTTGGTCCTGCCCTACTTAGTAGCTGTCATAATAATATAACCCTTATGCACTTTAAATTAAATTTTTAATGATGTGGTACTTCTTATTTAACCAGATTATTAAGCAAATTATTAAGGATGTGATGTTATCCAAGACAATATACTACATGACTAGAAATATATCAACCTTAGTCCATTTGGCAATCAAAAAAAATCTATAAATATATACATATATACTTTGCATGTAAAAAATCAATTGTAAAAATCATATTCTATTTTCATAACTTATTGCTAACAAAGATCGCTTTTGTCCTTCTAGACTTCTTCAGGTCTCTGTACAAGAACCCTAAAAACTATCTATAAAAATATATATAATTGTATAATTAGTATTGCTATTACACATCATTTTGAATAAAGTGGAAAAAAGAAAACTAGAAAAAGAAAAAAAAATAAGAAAAAATGTGTGATGACGAAAACAAAATCTTTATATCTTGATTGATTAATTCCATAATAAGTGTTCCACTGAGTATAAAGAATATGTTGTGTTAAACTGTTCATATTTGATGAGTTTGCCAGATTTATCAACTTCAGGAGATATTTTTGTGGAAGGAAAAAATGGTTTGCATTCCAGTTTTGTTTATTGTGTAATATGTTTTATTTTCACCAGATACTCAACTTGCTGGCCCTCTGAACTTTTAATTCTTGCATGTTGTTTTTTTTTCATTTGTGTTTTAAAAATGATGCATGCTTTAGAAGTTCATTTATTCCTTTTTCCCAGCATGGAGTATTACTTTGTTTGGAAAAAAAAGTTAAAGCTTTTAAATGACATTCTTTTCAGTGTTTTTGAAAATGTTTTCACACTATCTGATCTTTACTTTATAGGTGACAACACTGAAATATTTGCAGTAACAGTTTTCAAACTCAGGGTGAAATGCCTTCAAGGCACACCACTACACACCACTACACTCTCGCTGTTTTGGAGGAGCATTCCTATTTTCATTCCTGATTTATTCTGCACAGGATGCCCATATTTCTTGAGCTATGTCCAAATTTTCAGTTTTGACTTTCACCTTCACACAGTTTTCTAAATCTTCCTCATTATACCTGATTTTTGAACCTGTTTAATAAAAAGAAAACGGCACTATATGACCAACATACTGGTGGCAATAATAATTTAAAGAAAGAGGACACACATCTTATACCTCTCTTATTCTGAAGCAAAAATAAATGAGTTTGGTAGACTTTTTCAATACATTTCATTAAAAGCTGCATATTTTGCTCTGTCTGTCTGTTAATGTACTTATATATTTCTAGTTTTTGTTGATCTCTTTTTTTAAATTTTTTTTTAAATAATGAATTTTCGAGTAGTATCCCAGATGCATACCAAAAGCAGGAAGAATTATATACTGTTTGGCATTCATATGTCAATTTAAGCTGGTAGACTTTTTTTCAAGGGCCTTTTGTTCATGTATTTAATGTCCACAGGTTGAGAGGTATACTTCAAGGATGTTTCTGCATTACATTAATTTATTTCTACTTTATATAGTTTTTACATAGTGTTCATCTGGGGGGACTATTCACAAAATCCATCCCAGAGTCAAGTGAATAAGCCATACGAGATCAACAAGATGTTCTCTGCAGCATAGTTTCCAAATGTAAAAGTACTGAACTCAAGATTTGTAGATGAGAAATGTTTTAGTTATTTAGAATCACACTTTTCTCCTTTTGTTGGGTAGTGTTTGCCCTTCAGGCAGGACAGATGAAAAGAAATGAGCTGATGAGCAATTTTGCTCCTTCACATCATGCATCTGATATAGCGTGTTCCTATGATAATAAGGCGGGTCTCTATCTCTTGAGCGAATGCTTAATTGAGCAAATCGCTATTTGTTGAACTGTATTAAGTGAAAGCTCAATTAAGTAAATGCTCAGTTAAACAAAAAGATTCCAGGGGAAAAAACAGCTGCCCACCCACTGATCAGAACAAACAAAACTAAACTTAAAACTGCAAAGTGGGAGGCTTCACACCCCCACCCCAAACTAAATATACCAACTTCGAGATTGCACTACAGTGGGGAAAAGGGAAAATACCCGATAATGGCCAACCACATCCTTTCCCTGGGAAAAAATTTGCTTAACCGAGTGTTCATTTAATTAAGTTTTCCCATAATACAGTTCAACAAATAACGATTCACTCAATTAAGTGTTCACTCAAATGATATAGACCTAATGAGGTACAGGTAGAGGCTTGCTTCAGACTGAGTATAAGTCTAGAAAATACATAATACTGGAAGTGTTATGGACAAGTATATCTCTAGACAGAAAGGACCACAATGATCTCTGATATGAAAGAATAAGATTCTGTAAGGCTTGTATTATTTGGCTAACCGAAAATCCATAATTTCAACGAGCTGATCTTATAACATATTTTCTTCTATTGCTTGCCTATGGTGTTAGCCAAAGATAATTTTTCAACTATTGATCAGTTGTGTTTTCTCCAAGTCACTGAAGATTATAGCGTCTTACAGCATTTTGCAGTTATTACACAATTAGTGTTTACATTGAGGCTGAATGTGTAATGTAAAAGTAACAAGTCTTTTGTTTAGTTAAGCATCTAGAACTCTACTGTTATCCACACAAAGTCTTTATCAAATGCTGTAACTGATGCTAGCAAAATAAATCTCTTTATTGATTTGTGTTATCATGTCATCAAAACTCATCATGTCATATCATTTTCTTTCGTTATGAAGCACTGGCAAATAAAGAAGAGAAGGAGGGAAAGACAATGTTTTGACTTCAGTTACGCATTGATAATTCAGCATTATATATGGGGTCAAAGTGTCAGTATATCTGATGTTATCAGTTTTGCTTATTAACTATCGAGAGAAGAGCAGTCTTAGATGCAGCTGAATCCTTTGAAATGCAGTCGCAGTACTGACATCTGGAGATTTAAACGCAATGGGGCCCTTCTAAGTACAATCTTTGTACTGACATCTGAATATTAAATGCAATTTGTCCATTAAAATACATTCTTTGCACTGACATGGAGATTTAAATGCAAGGGGCACTTTGAAATACAGTCTCAGTACTGACATGAAGATTTAGATGCAGTAGCACTTTTCAAAATACAGTCTTAGTATTGATGTGGAGAGTTCTGCATGAAGCCAGGATTGATTTTGTATCCCTAAATGTAGATATTGTAATGGTACATGGTCTCCTGAAGATCAGAGTAGGGATATGTCAACTTGTTTTTTCTTAATCTTAATTTTAAAGAGGGTTGAATGTGATTGCTTGTTTCATTTATTGTTGTTGTCACATTTTTGCACCTTTTTATGGCAGACATTTTGAAAAACAGTTGCTCTGTATGGCAGTGCTCCGGGCTATAGTTTTACTTATCAACTGGCTTATGTGTGGTAGAACTAATGCTGTCAGTGAGGTTTTTTGAGATGTCAGGGATCATCCTGTCCTCACAGAGCAAGAAGGCTGAAGGTTGCAGGGTTACCTACTACTGGCTCACTGACTGACATCCAACACAAGACAGGACAACTACTTACATAGACTGCGATTTTAATGAATATTTTTTATCAATTAATTCAGGTAGCAGTCATTATCTGTAGCAAAAGAAGAGAATGCTTAAGCCTCAATCATCAATAGCAGGAGATACAGGCAGTAAGCATTTGCTATTCGAAACTTGTCAGTGTGAATCCCGGAATAGTAGACTGAATGCCCGAAAATGCAGACTTTCATGTTCTAAATCTGAGGTTTTTTTCTTGATATATTCCTTTTTCTCTGAGGTATGGTGATCTTGGAGTTGATATGTAAGTCTGTGATGTTTAGGGGATGGATTACACCTGCAAAAAACAACTGTAAAGGAGAAGAGTGAAGGTTAACATTCACTCTTTTCCTGTATGTTTGGATATTTTTTTTCATAATTCCAGGGCTCCCACATATAAGTTTTGGAATTTTAACAGAGTGCTGATATAGGCAGCTCACCTGAATGTCTCTGTTTAGCATTTAATGCAAAATTGATACCAAGTTGCTTCAGTGACCCTGTTATACTGTAAGAAGATGCTTACTTAACTGCTTATTGCTTGGCTTTTTATGTTAGTGGTATTACTTGTTGTCTGGCAACTTAACTAATAACTATGAACAGCAAAAAACAACAATACATTTTACAATTGCGGCATGAATGATAAAGTTAGTGTGACATCTTTATACTGGAGTTTACATATAGAGTTAATGAGTATCTGTTCTAGAAGTTAAGGGAAAAATACAATTGTGTTGCAAAACAGTTTGAAATAGGGTAACTGACAAAGCATTTAAATGAGAAAAGTCAATATAAGTTAAGGTTAGAGGTAATAATGCTGCCGGCTATTTTTTAGATTGGGCAAAAAAAAATAGTCAGTAAAAAGAGTTGTGTTTCTGAGAAGCCTACTGTTATGTGATTCATTCATTCTAAAAGTTTATTTTTCAGAAGATAAAATGAAATTTCAGGAGTGAAGGTAGGAAGTTATTACTATCACAACATCTAAAAAGAAAATCAGCATTGGACATATTCAGAGCAGTTTGGACCAGGAAGGAACCATGTTTGATTATCTGGTAGTATCATTGTAAGTCACTTGAAGGTCTGTATAAACATCATAGAGTTCTTGCAAGTAAAGCATTTCAATAGTGGGTTTTAGAAACATGTCTATAAATAAATGACTATCTTGTAGTCAAGTGGTGAAAAACTGTAGTTGTTTACACACAGCTCTCAAGGTCACCTAGTTATCCAATGAAATGGCATGCAGCATGATGCAAACCTTGCATTCTCAAGGTACAATATGTGTCCCAACAGGTCTGTCTGAAAGACTCCTAGCTTGGGGCAGTTAGAAAATAAATTTATTTGTAATATGAACTCCTGAAATGTTTAGAACAACATAAACATGTAGTATTCAGGTATTAAGGGAGATAAGAAAAAATCAAAAGCATTGAATTATTCTGTCCAACTAAAAATGCCATGTATCAAAAATATCAACTACAAAACAAAGCAAGTGTTATCTTGGTAGTGATGCTATTATATAAATGGGTTTTCATAACCTAATATCTAACATTAGGGTCATAGGTAAGGATTAGCACATATGGGTAAGGTAGATGGTTATGGGGGAGGTGGCTTTACCCCTTAAGAGTGGAGATGATTTGATCTTTGAAACTAGCGAGGATATCTTCGTTATAGATAGCAGCAGGGGACATACATTTGTTGTGTTGGAGAGCTGGATCTGAAGGATGGTGGTGCAGCTTTGTGAGATATACCTTCTGCATGTTGACTTGGTTAAACAAAGCCTTTAAAGGTTATAAGATATGATAAATTCCCCATGAATTGCATTGCTGTGTCATTGACTTTTTCACTATTTTGAGCTCTGCTTATCGTATATTTTATGGTATGGATATGTTTAAATACTTAGGATTTATTCAAAGTTGAGTGTTTTACTTCCATAAGACTTATTTACAAGCGTGTTGGCTGATAATTCTTAGCTTATACCTTCTTGCTAAATATTTATTTATTTATTTTTGTTTAGGACTTAACTGCGATCTGCAAATCTGTCCTGATATGTATTATCCTAGGAGTAAACATAAAGAGTAAGGTCTATTAGAGTTACAAATTCACTGCATAATTTTATATTAAAGTTTATTATTTGCCAGTAGTAGCTTTTTCATAGATAGTATATGGGTTAGCCTTAGTGAATGCTGGTCTGCCCTAAGTTGTCTTCTGTTAGATATGGGTACAAATCTACAGGCCTACAGGGATTACTCCAAGATATATGCTGGCATATATTCTCCTCGTGTAGCATAAATTCTGCTGGAGCTGAGTGTTGACCCTTGGATGGTTAAAAGTTCACTGATCTAACCTGGATGTAGAGATGAACCTTTGATGGGGAATTAGCTGAGGGAAAATTTAGGGCATAAGGTAGGTGGGTTTTCCTTAGTGATTTTGTAGAATGTGGGGGAAAAGTTACCATCCTATAAAAGAGGAGAGTGAAAGGATTCTTGGGAAATAGAAGAGGGAAAAGGGGAATTTATTAATGCTGTAAGAAACTAAGCCTTTAAGGAAAAAGACAAATAAAACAGACATAAGGTATTGCCAAGTTGTTGGATCTGAAACAGAATAAGGAGGTCAAAAGAGGTAGGTCCTGATTATGGTAAGAAAGACGTTGAAAGCTAGACAGAGCTACATGAGGTAGGACACTTGTTGTAGATGGGCCATTGATGAATTGGTGGTGTGGAGCACTAGATGGAAGCTAGCATCTATCCATGCACTGACAATCTGTTTATTTATTTATCTGTCATTTGTTAACTGGGGTGGTGGATTGGTCTAGTGATCCTTTTTGTTCATGAACTGGGATAAATGAGCAGAAAGGACATACCGAATAATGTCATATGATCAAAGCAGAGAAAGTTACAGTCCATGTTATGATATTTTAAACACAGTGTCAGAAAGAGAAAGCAGCAATGGCATCCTTTATATTATTTTTAAGTGTTGATTCTTTACATTATATATATAATTTGAGAATTTTACAGTAACAGATGGTCATAGACTATTATATATGGTTGAGGACTTGTGAAACTCGATTATTATCTAGCATCACA
The DNA here is from genome assembly GCF_019279795.1 of Protopterus annectens. Classification (NCBI taxonomy): domain Eukaryota; kingdom Metazoa; phylum Chordata; order Ceratodontiformes; family Protopteridae; genus Protopterus; species Protopterus annectens. The sequence goes on along the minus strand of NC_056729.1, from coordinate 1,192,471,968 downwards.
AAAACAGGTGCAAGCATTGTCTTCCTGAAGGTGTTTCCTTGGTGTAGTTTTGAATGCTGAATATGGATGATCTAGTTTCTTTCAGCAACTTTATGAGTTGTGGCAGGTTGTAATTCATAGTTGTGACAGGGAGATTATTGGAGGATATTTTAATTTAGAAGAAAATCCTTTTCTAGATAGACAATTTGGGAAGGATAAAAGGAATAGTAAAGAAAGAGTAATTTTATATAGCTGGGAAAGGAAGGGTGGATGTCTAGTATACTTTTACCAGTGATGAGATTAGGCAAGATTAGGTTAAGATCTTGGTTAGGGTTTCCTCATTAGTGCAGGAGTTATGTGTTTAGATAGGAAACAGATGTCTGTCAATCAAGCACATGGAGTTTCAGAGCTGAGGTTGCAAGGTTATATCCCTGGAAATGGGATATAAAGAATACGGTGGGTTTGGTTTCCAGGAATGTGATTGAGGTGTTGAAAATTGATGTGAAATGGGAAGAAAGAAGTGGAATGACTGGTGGGAGGCAATACAGTGTGCCTGGAGGAGGTCATTTTATGACCAAGCAATGTTTTTGGGGAAGATATGATAAAAAAATGCATTAAACAGTTAGCCATTTTTTTAGGAAGTTGCAGTCAGACCAGGGAAAGGAGTGAGGCATCAGTTTGAGGTTATATGGTGCTTTACAGTGTAAATTGAGACTTTGGTCCTGGAGAATGAGCAGCTGTGGTTGTAAAAGGTTTCACTAGTAGACAAGATTTCCAGTAGGTACAAGGGGATAATATTGAGTAACATTTCACATTGGAATTGAAGGATAAGAAGAAAACTACATTAATAATGGGAATATTATGGGGAGAAAGGCCTTGTTATTATGATCAAGCTCAAATTAAGGGTGAAATTTGGCAGTTTTATAACAGATTATATGATTCTGAGGTTGTGAAGGACAGGAAGGGGAGAAAACAGTTTCTGTTTGGGTGTGCTGGGCTGGGCCCAGAATAAACTGCTCAGGCGAAGACTCAGTCACATAGGGAGATTTAGGGTAAGGAGTTAGGTAAGAATATTTGGTATTTGCAGAAAGGGAAGGGTTTGAGGTGAAGATGTGTTTTCAAGTGAATTTTTTGTTGGGGGATGTTCTTATACATGTTCAATGGAAAATATTTATTGAAGGTGAAAAGAGAGAATATTAATGGATGTGTTCTTAAGGGCCAGAGTGGTGTTTATTCCAAAACAGGAGAACCTGAGATATATAGGCCAATTCCGCGCATTAATGCAGTGCAAAGATTTTAGCTATGGTACTCAATGAAAGATTGGATAATGTTCTTGCCATGTTGATTGATTCAGGTCAAACAGACTTTGTAAGATGTATTGCTGTGGAGGAAAATTGGTGGCAAATGCAACCATTTCTTAGAAGTGCTGAGATTGAGCACTGGAGTTATAACCCAGGATTCAATAATGCCTACAATAAGTGTACACCGTTCTGAGTGAACAGACAACACATACATAACTCACACCTTCTTCCTCCTAATTTTACTTTTCCTACTTATATTCTTCCATCTTTAAATACTGACAGGTATTCATAAAGGTTACCACAAAGTGTACACTACATGTACACTTAGTGTAATCCTTTTGAGTGACTAGAAAGCCCAAATAATGTGATAAGAATATTCTTGAACACATATTGAGGACACTTGCCCCAGGATTCGATAACCTCCATGCAAGAATAGTGCTATTCCTACACAGAGTGAACCCTGTCTGTTTCCACATAGCCTTAACAGCAGCACGCTTTGCATATTCATGAAGGTGCACTACTGCTGAGACTAAGCGGACAGGAACACTACTGAGTGCAGGGGGTGTGTTTAAGTAGTGCCGTAACACACTACCTGCAATCTCAAAGTGCAATATGACACTTTTTAAATGCATTTCAGTGTCTGTGGACACTGAAAGCAAATATAATAGTAAAACAGTGTCTACGGACACTGAAATAAATATGGGATCATGAAATAAATGTACGGGGTGTGTGACAGGTACTGTCACACACCCCCTGCATTGTCAAAGTACAATATGGCACTTTCCAAGTGCTTTCAGTGTCTGTGGACACTGACATCAGGAAGTTTAGATAGGAGCAATGCAGGGGATGTGTGACAGGTACTGTCACACTCCCCCTGCATTGCAAAAGTGCTGTACGGCTATACCACTCAACTGTACAGGTTTTTGCAGAATGTCCACATGTCTGCAGTGCCTCATATGTTTGGTGTGTTCCCCCAAATATCTGTCCCTACCTGGTAAATAGCAAAGGATTTGTGTCATTAAATAATGAGACTCCTCATCCTTCGGAAAAGTCATGCTAATGCAAAACCTATTACTCTATCAACTTTCTAAGTTTGTAAGAGCACTATTTAAAATCTGTCCCTATTCATCCCCTTACAATTGCCCTTATTGTGACTGACAAGGAGTACTGATACATGTAAATAAAGTGATTTTATTAATTTCCTGTTTTTTTTTCCATTCTAAGGTATGTTTAAGCGGATTCACTATACAATCTTGAAATACTGAAATGTCGAATTCCAGTAATTCGAGACTGAATAGTTGAAAAACCACATACATGAAAACCCACTATCACGAACACTACAATCATGACCATTCACACACACACACACAAATCAGGACTTAATCACACACACACATACTCCTACCTAACTAAACAAACATAACAACACCCACAAACACACTTCACCTTCCTATAAGCAGGGGGGCAAGCCCCTCACACCCCCCTACTTATATATTCTAACTCCGAGGTCACACTAAACACACAAACACACAACAACCACCGCGCACACTCACACACACTAAAATCCCTACCCATTATCCCCAAACACACAACACTTATCTGAAACCCCAGATAAATCCACAAACAACACCACACATCATGAACGCGACGCCACGATAGCAGCGGATTTGACATTTCTGGATTCGGCATAGTGTAGTTTTACTTAACTGCACTTTCCACTATTCGGTCTCAACGTACTGAATTTTGACATTTCAGTACGTCGAGATTGTCTAGTGTATCCGTTTAAGCATAGCTGAGCAGGTTTGTGCATTAGGGCCCTCTGCTCAGCATTGCTTAAACATCTCATAGCAGCTAAATAAAAATGTATAGCTAAGATATTAACAACAAGATAGCATACTGGTTAGAGTCCCTACTTTGCATGCAGGCATTCACAATTCAAGCACCATGACAGCACTTTATTTTTACATGGGAAAGCATTGTTAAAAATAATTTTTTATGTTAAATTGTGTAGTAAGTGATATTTGTCACACAGGTAAAGTAGCTGGTCCAAAATGGAAGTTTGAGTGAATATAACATGTGAAATCACCCATGTAGATACAAGTGTCCCATACAGTATAGTCACACCACAAGGTAATGTAATGAAATCACATAAGAGAATGTCATGTAAAGTAAATGATATTCACTTAATAATATGTTGGTAATCGTTAATTAATCTACAATTGTGATATTTTTTAAATGAAAACTGAGCAATGCTAAGCAGTGCTCAGCTATTCTTAGCTGGTTTAAGCATTGCTTAGACGTAAATTCTAAGCAGCAGTTAGCTCAGATAAGTGCATTTACCCACTGTTAAGTACTGCTCAACACTTACCCCTTTAAGCATTGCTCAACACAGCTTAGTAAAACTGCACAGGTGGGAATACAGCTACAACCTGTTGTAATTGATCTGTGCAGTTACTATGCTGGGTGTTGGTGAAGGAGAATGTTTTCGGGCACAGCATTGGGACATTCAGGAGTCTAGGTTCATGGCTAGACTCCTTGTAGAAAACCATGAAGAGAGACTGTTGCACGGCCAGTACCAGGGCTCACAATACAAAGCAGAGGCCTGGGACCATCTCACATGTGATCTCACCAGTGCTACTGGCATCCCCCCGAACTCATGAGCAGGTATGGCATCATTATGCTGACCTAAAGCAGAGGAAGAGGTGCTCTTGGCCCAGTGTATCCAAGATTCACTGGGATGGAATCCTCCAGTAGTGTTTAAGTATCAGTATCAAGTAGTTTGTACCAAGGTCTAGCCTGAGTATGTGATAGACAGGTATGCATAATGATTGTTTTTCTCCCCTGCAGCTGCAGCACAGAAGGCTGACAACATTGAACCCCATGCCGACAAACTGTTAAAGCTGCTCTGGCAAGCTGGTGAGTACAAATCTATCTTGCAGTATATAGTGCAAATAACTAAGAAGGAGTACATTGTTTATTGCCAGTAGGTATACTGTTACTGTGTTAACCAAATAAATAAAGTTTGTCTGACTACTATTGATCTACAGGGTATGTAGTACTAAAGCACTGTGTCATGTCACTGTAATAAAGATCTATACCACAAACTGTTGTATTTACTGTGGTATGTTGTTGTAGAAATAAAATGTATACAGGTTCTCCACAGCAAATATGACTTTGACAGCATGCATTAACTGAGGTTGTTCTGGAAACTAGCTGTTAAGAAAAACTGTAGATTGCAATAAGTTATGAACCCAGAATAGTAATGTGTAATGTATCACAGTGGGTCCCATGCAGCATTGTTGTGTGTTAACCTTTGCTTTCCAGATTCTATTATTTTAAAGGATTAATGCACAGTGCACTGACTATTTGTCATGCATATATCTTAGGTTTACAAGGTCAGACTATCTAACCAAGAGAGTATTAGGCACAAATGAGAAATAGCTTAGTTGTTAATGTTGCACACCTAGACACAGTTTGAATGCTGGCAGTGGTAGGAAAATGTGTGCATATTTGCACACAAGGAATCAGGAATAAATGTAGAAACAATCAGGTAGTGTGAACAGCTATTTTCTCCACAGGTTTTACAGGTAAAAAAAATGTTGGTAGTAGCAATATGAAGGGTATACTAATACACCGTGTACAACTGTTCCACTGTCCAACCCCATGCCTGAAAATGACAGCAGGATAGGTACATACAGCATACACTCTGTCCAATACATGTCTCTCAAGTGTCATGCTGTCATGGCTAGTGGTCACTGCTGCCAATAACCCTGGACACAGATAGGAATCCAGGTGAAGTAAGCCAGTAGCATACTCACATAACAGCAGTGCAGGGTACCCATTCTGTGCCAGATATGTAACCCTAACATGTATGAATCCCCTCTAGTCATGTACCCAGAGTTGTCACAGTTTACCCCATACCATTCCAGGTTGACAGTTTAACAGGTATGTTTGTGATACAAAAGCTATGGGCCATAGGCAGATGTAAAGTAAGGGCAGACCTGTAGAATATTGAGCAGTACAGTTGTGAACAATAGAAGCCTAAACAGTTGTTAATGGATTTTTTCTCTAACCCTTACCCCTTATCTGCATCAATAATTATCATTCATATACTACAGGTATGTTGTTATCAAAACATAATGTTGGGACTTGTGTTATATTATTGTTCATATATTTGATTGGTTGCATGTTGACATACCTTGTTCAAACATAATTTCTGGTGGCCTGTTGCCATCAATGTTACTGGCATGCTGTTACAATGCATACTGTTGTTCCACTTATTCATGTGCTCTGTTTGCTATGCAACTGTTTCAAATCTGTTGTATGGGGTTAATTGGAACACCGACGCATGCTGTTATAACTAATTTTGAAATGTTTTGTTCATGACTAACCGATACATTTTGTAAAACCTCAACATCATAGCACATTTAGGAAGGCAGGTCCGAGCAGATCTGCCTGTCCCAACTCATCTGGCTGTGGCACCAGGCCCCAGCATCTGGGTTCCAAACTGGAACTGCCTCCTCCACTGGTCCTGCACCATCTTTGGGTGGAACCGCCTCAGGGACAGGCTCCTTCTCCCCCTGGGCACGGGTGCTGAGGGGAGACCCATGGTTGTGCCAGATGGAGGGCTGCCTGGCACACCTCAAGGGGCAGGCTGTCCCTCCTGTCCAGCCCTCAGCACAGCCATCTTTGGGCCCGTGAAGGTGCAGTGGTAAATGTCCATAGGTGGGGACCTCAGTCCCAATGTATCCATTTGGGAGAACATGGGCTTCAGATTTCCAACCATCCTCCCCGTCAAAGGTGTTTACCTCCTCACGTGTCATATACCATGCCTGCATGCTGTCTTGCCTGTCTTGTCTGTCTGTGAATGCAGCCTATCCTACCCAACCTACTTCCCCAAACATACCTACAGCCCTTCCCCAACATCCCACTCTCACCTTAAAAAAAGGCATCTGTCTCGCAAAACAATCATTGCCTCATACATAGCTCTACATTTTGCCCCATGTACAGTGAAATAAATCAATCTACCCACAAATTATTCTACAAATGTCTGTTGCCAACACCCCTCCCTGTGGGGTGTGAGGCTGTAAAGTCCAAATTCGACACATTATTCACAGCTGTTGCAGCAGAAGAAATGTAGAGCTATGGTCCTTTCCTACACCCATTCTGCATATCCCAAACTGGTTTTCCTAATGTTTTACCCCCTGCTTGCCCCCATTTCACCAGTTTCCTATCACCCTTTTTTCTTTTTTTTATTTAAAATTATGAGTGTAAGTGGGAATAAGCTTCTCTTAGCGAAGCTAAGAGGACTTAACCATCCCTTAGCATCGATTAGCTTCAAGCAAAACCACGCAAACCAACTTGCAACTGCTTTAATCACTCTGTTTCCAACAGCCCTCATTTGCCCCAGCAACAACACAATCAACCCTGCAAAGTCTTAAACCCAGGATACTGTGCACTACAATCACAGAAACGTACCACTACACCATCTGAGCCATGAGGAATTGTAATGCTTTTACAAATATATCATGCATTATGGTCGTTTAACATTAATGAAAAAAGTCATTACTACCAAGTCTTGAACCCAGGATCCTATGCACTACAATCACAGCAACATACCTCTACACCATCTGAGTAGTAGGAACTTGTAATGCTTTTAAAAACATATCATGCACTACAGGCATTTAGCATAAGGAACAAATACATATCCATAGTACTCTTATATAAACATATATATATATATATATATATATATATATATATATATATATATATATGCATATATATATATATATATATATATATATACATATATATATATATATATATATATATATATATATATATATATATATATATATATATATATATATATATATATATAAATCAACCTCTTACTGCAAGACATCTGAAAAAAGCCGGACAAAGTGGGGTGATATAGGGCAAACAATGGTGACATATTTGAAATATGGCTGTTGTACATGTAGAAGTTTGCTAGATTAGCATGGTTTGTTTTAACATATATTGTCTGATAGATTCCGGGTCTGAAACACAAATGATTGTCATTATCTACTGATGTCAATGCTCACATCATCCCAGTAATTTGTCAGAAACTCACAATTGTTATGGGGAATAGACCAAACATATGATCCATGCATCTGGACAGTGTCTAAGTGTCTAGACATCTGGACAGTGGAGAGGTAGGACTGCAGTCTTATTACAGAAGAGAAAAAACACTGAGAGCTGCCAACCATTTCTCCTAGCACCTTCTGAACTACAGTCAGACCAACATGACACTACTCCAAATCAGCTCTGGGGAATTACCCATGCATTTGCAAAAATATCATGCACTACAGGAATGTAACTGTAGGGAAAAGCAGACATCGGTGAGAAATTGTCCAACCACAACCATTTGCACCACAGTCATAGCAACATACCAGTACCCCAAATGAACTCTAGAGTATAACAACTGTTTGAACAAACATATCCTGATTGCCAGGCACACACTAGAACAACATATACTGCCCTGAGATGTTACTGGACATTTCTCAGTCTGCCCCTCCAAACATATACACCTGATATACCACCAGCAACTGTAGCAGCATGCACAGTCAGATAGAAAAGGATCTATGACACTCACATCTGCTACTCTCCCTACTCAGCCCAACAAACATTTACACACTACACTGCTATACACTCTTGACAGTCTGTTAACAATGGCCAGATATATATAACTCTCAACTGTACAGAATTCCACAGAATGTCCAGGGTGTGGGACCATATTTATGGCCACTGCTGCATACCACTTCTGGGAGTCTGCTAAGTCACTGGGATGATATCAGGCATGAAGTCACTAAATAATGATATACCATATCTCGGAACCTCTTAGGTTCATAGTTTAGTATTAAGCTAACTGCCCTTGCGAGACATTTTAAGCCTAGCCAATTATTCCTTGTGAGACTCAAACCCCACACCTTGTGTTTGTAAGGCAAACACCTTAGCCATTAAGCTTCAAGACATCTGGACAAAGCCTGATAAACTTGGGAACAGGGGGCTGAAAAGTCAGACATATCTCATATAATGGTCGTAACATACCATCCCTGAAAGATATGATGTCTGAAACACAAATACATGTCAACATTTACTGACTACAATTCTCACATTATCCTACTGATTTATCAGAAACAGAAATTGTCTGTGGAACAGACAAAACATAGGAAAACCTCTGGGCATTCTACAAGACATCTGGACAGTTGAGAGGTATGTCAGAGACATATCACTGTCAGACGTCAAGTCACACAGAAAATGCATGTCAAGACAAACCCTGTTAATCTAGCAATCTTCTATGTATATAACAGCAATACTTACTTACAATCTGAACCCAATTCTGGAACTGTGTCCCCCATGTTGTTGGGCTGTCTCCACATTTCTTGTTCTAAGAGGTATTATCACCTACTGTCTGTGAAGCTGTAGCCCTCACACCTCCATAATGTCCCCCTCACAGGCAAGAAAAAGGGACAAGGCTCACACAAAGGACTTAATTATAGCACTGTGTTGCTATAGCATTGGCTAATGGAAAGATAACACAGCTGCTCTGGATGCAAGTAGCAAGTGGGAGACAGCAACTGGTGCACAGGCCATCACCTGCTCATGAGCATTACCTATAAAAGGCAAGCTGCTGCCTATGCAACACAGGTTTGAACCCATCTACATAAAGACAGAATACAACTACACAAGCCTAAAGATTTACATTATTCTGATGAAACTCTTCAGCACTGTAAAAGGTATGTCAATCACTTAAGCATGTAATGGAATGCTGAAGGGGGATGCAATAATTTGAAATAGGAAGTTAAACATTAGGTCACAACAAGACTTGTTGGACTCACATACTGCTGTTTACGGCCATTTCTGCTGGCCCTGTCTGCAGTGAAATAGATCACAGCTCTTGCCCCTGAGTCACTCCAGCAAAGGTCAGCTCATGTATGACTATTACTGGAGTGTCTGTTATCCAATACTGCTAGGCCAGCTGCGTGGAATGTTGTAAATATTCATAAGTCACCTGTTAATGCTACTATGATACATATGCTTGTCTTACAAATGTAAGAGACTTAAATAGGGTATGTGCATAGTAAACAACAGGCACAGAAGTGTGTGTTGAACTGTATGTTATATACTGAGCCCATACCTGTCAACTGTCCAGATATTTGCAGACTGACCACATATTTGCCTCATATTTGTAGTCAATGCCTCATACAGTTGTGTATTATCTGGTATATCACTGGGAGCCCAGTAAAGACTGAAGTCATAACATAATAGCATACATTTGAATGACAGATGTCGTATCCTGCGGAATAGTCCTATGAATGTGAAACCATTTTTGCTAGCAACTAAGTGTGTTACAGCTAGATTTATAAAGTGTCACTATTTTCCAGCCTTTGTCCACCATTGATGTGTGCCTTTGTGCAGATGTCTTGCTCTAACAGGAGCTAGGTGTCTTAGCATGAAACCCATGTCAATGCAAGTGTACCTTGTCCTGTAGGATGCTGACATTTGTGCAATCACTGACACCTGCTTTGCAGTTGTGGAGAGCACACTAACCTTGCCAGGTTACTTATCCCAATCATATATTTGGACACCAAATGGAGGCTGCAAAGCCACAGGAGGTGGAGTTTTTAACCTCATACACATGAACACCTCCAGGCTGGCCAAAGTGTATGATGTACAGGAGACATCCCAAGTGCAGTTAACTGTTGACAAATCACCTACTCAAATCGTAGTTAGCTACAGACCTCCAATCATGACTCTGGACACTGACCACACCTATCTGGACTTGCTGGGATCTGTCAGGATTTAACTGTCTACCCTGCTCCTGTGTGACTTTAACTACCCAACCATAGTGTGCATGACCTATGCTACCTGAGCATGAATGCACAGAGATTCCTTGGCTTTGTCAATGGCAATGCATTGGATCAGCTGGTTAACACTCCTACAACAGGAAGAAATATCCTGTACCTGGTCCTAACCAACAATTAGTAGCCACTGTAGCATTCCTACAGTGACATCCTCCTTGGTAAGATCTGACCATATAGCCATCACTGTTCAGGTCACCATCTCTCCTGCCTCACCCCCCTTGTCAGGGTCAAACAAAATAAACTTTACAAAAATGACTATAAATCTCCTCAGAGAAGGAAGAAGTAGCTTTACAGCCACCATCCCATCAGTTGGAACTAGCAATAGTGTCCAAGCCCACACCACTATACTATGTGAGCACCTACATAGCTGTATGGACTCAGCAGTAACTGACAGGACATAATCTCTCGAAAGGTAGGGTAAATGTCTGTGGTGGACAGCAGCAATACATAAATACCATAATAAGTGGAAATAATTGCTGTACAGGGTCAAAAAGAAGCAGGTGTCTAATTGGAAACAATGTAACCTTTGTCTGAACAAGCAAATAAAGTCACAGGTGAATTACACTAAGGCTATCCTTGAGTACAAAGTGGACACATCCACCAAGGCCAGTCCATAGGCCTTCCACACATATGTCTGAAATCCTATAGGCAATACCCAAATCTGCTCTGTAGTGGTGGTCAATAACACCACTTACACATATGGCATAGATATAGCCAACCTGCTGCAGACAGCTGAAGTGTAATCATCACCCCCTTGTCCCCCCATCAGTACACATGGGCATGCACATCACCAGCCCCCCTCCCCTCATCATCAGGAACCAGGTTCGTAATGCTCTCTAAGGCAACACACAGACGTCTCCACATGCCTGATACCATCCATGGCTGCATCCTACATGAACTCAGGCATGAACTCTCAGGTCCATTACACACTGTAGTCAACCAAAGCCTGAGCACCAGTGTCATCCCATCTGCACAGAGAACAACCACTGTCATCCCGATACACAAAGTCGGAGCAATTCACTGACCCAACCAATCATATGCACATCAGCCTAACTTGTCTGATCTGCCATGGCATGGAAGGCAATATTAAGGACATTATGAACACAGACATCACCAACCTCAAAATGTTTGAGCCCACACAGTGTGGTATTGTCAAAGGGAGATCAAGCCTGCTAAACCTAGTCAACTTCTCTGAAATGGTCAACAAACACAAGGACGAGGGGAAGATGGTGAACAATGCCTATCTTCACCTAGCCCAGTTCTCTCACAATAATCCCCAGGGGGCCATGATTCACAGACCTACACAGTTAGGCATCAACCTGTATGTTACCAGATGGGTAGCTAACTGGCTCAATGATAGTACCCACACAGTCAAAGTAGTGGAAGCCACCTTCAGTAGTAGACTCTTACAGAGCAGTGTACCCCAAGGATCAGTCTGGGGGCCTCTACTGTTTGAGATATACATTTCTGAGGTACAAGACAAAAGCAGTGTTCTGTGGCTGACCAGGTTCACAGATGCTTGCAAGCTGGCCACTGTCTTACATTCCCCTACTGATGTGAGCATCCTCCAAGAGGCCCTTACCCAAATTAATGGCTGGTGCAAGAAGCATTGCCTCAAACTGAATGGCAGGAGATGCATTATTTTCCTTGTTGTAGTAGATGTCATCCACACTAATTATGACAGTAATAATGTACTGAGCATGCAATCAGGTGTGAGGCGACTTGTGCACCAAGTTTGGTAGCAACCTGACAGTTTTCCACCCTGTAGGCACCATTGGACGGATGGCCATCTACATGGCCCAACTCACAAATACAGGTATGTCATCCAGGAACCAAGAGGCCACAACATCCCTGTATTCCACCCTTATCGGACACATTACCAAGTACTATAGCTCCTTCGGCATGTACCTTGCCAAGCAAATGCTGCAGTTGCAGAGACCATAGAGGTTCCTGACCAGGCAAATCCAGGGTCTGCAACACCTGTCTTATACAGATAGGCTGAAGCCCTGTCCCTGTACTCAGTCTCATACAGACTGATCATAGGTGACCTGTGTCTGGCAGAGAAGGCCATTTCCAAACCAGTCTTGATGGCATTTCTGAATATCTGTAAGACAAACCCCACTCGTGCAACATGCATGCAAGGCCCTCACCTAGTCTGTGACATGTATAGTACTTTTTGGCGGGATAGTGTAGTGTCCCACGCAATACACTGTCTATAAAATACACTCCCTCCACATGTCAAGCAGAGTATGTGTATAGCTCTCTTGAAGAAGAAGATGGACAACTGCATGAGAAATGGAAAAGACACCCCTGGGATCCTGCGTGTGTCCCAGCTGGACAGGGGAAACAGGTGCTGGCTTTGAAGGGACATGGGCAAAAGTCAAGGCTAGGCTTATGAGGGCATCAGGGCCAATAGCCCGGCATCATCTTATGAGGCTATGCACTAAGTACATTACATGCTTCCTGTATGTATTGCAGACTGTCCTGCGATGTTGTCTGAAATTAATCCCTGTGAGTCTGAACTGTGTAGGTACTGCAGTGATAGTGTATTCTCTTGGTCCTTCATCAGTTATCATCACATATCATTACTCCTTGTCATTGTGTCTGGTCTGTGTAGCAGTACGTCAGCTCTTACAGTACTTGCATATGCACTTGGTGACACTGTATATCTCACTCCAGTAGCCTTGGTCTTGGTCACAATTACCATTCTGCTAAAAGGCCCATCACACAGTAGGATTTGTCACCCTTTGTCATGGGCCTTACAGTAGCAATGAAAGAGATGAATTGTGGCAGGCAGAACTACCGTAAGTTTGGCCTGAAGGGCCCATAGGTGTCGAAGCTGAGCCAGACTTTACCAGGAGTGTGTGTGTGTGTGTGTGTGTGTGTGTGTGTGTGTGTGTGTGTGTGTGTGTGTGTGTGTGTGTGTGTGTATGTGTGTATGTATGTGTGTGTGTGTCTGTGTGTGTGTGTGCGTGTGTCTGTGTGTGTCTGTGTGTATGTGTGTGTGTGTGTATCAGCAAACATAATACTGCAGGGTATCAATTTATATATGCTGTCTTCCTCTCACAGGTGAACATGGGGCTGATGTCCTCACCCTCACAACCTGATGTCAGTGTCTTAGCAGACTCCTATGATGAAGGTGGTTACAGTGAGGCACAGGTGGGGTTGTTGGGGCCTGAATCTGTGCCATTGGTTGGTATCCCACTTTCACCCAAAATGTCCCTGCACACATTTAGTATACCCACACATACCCAGTCCCCAGCAGCCACAGATAAGGGACAGTTGGAGGGTGATGGCATGGTAAGTGTAGACACCAGCTATAGCCAGAGAGCAGGCGAGGTCACACACAGGCAGGTGAACAGGTGTGCTCAACAGAGGACTGCTGCTCATCAAGTCCCTGTCGCAAGTGCCACAGCAGGTGTCACCAGACACATGTTATGGTTTGTCATGGAGGCATAGGTGCTTACTGACCACAGCACCAGACAGAGATGCTCAGGGTCATGAATGCAGTGCTTCCCACCATGTGTGACAACCTCCATGGCATTTGTGATGCCATATGTCATTTTGCTGATGTTGTGGATAGACAGTGGGGTGAGACATTGTCACTGCTCAACCATGCAATGTCTGTGCTTGAGCATGTGGTGGGAGTAGGGCATTGGCCCAGTGGATGTAGGTCATCAACATGATCAGCTGAAATCCCACATGGCCATGCACATTCACAGTCCTGTAGTGGCTGTACCACCAGCACTACCAAAGGGAGGGTGCTGTCTACACCACACCAAAACAGGCCATAGGCACATGGACCTGGCCAGTCCCATCAGGGATGCAGATCCAGCAGACAGCAGTCACCATCGGTGAGTAGTACTGCATCTGTCCTTGGGCCTGGTAGTGCCAGTGAGACTCCTGGCAGAACCAGTTCCCTCGTCCCTGCCGTGAGACTGTGAACCATACATCCTGTCATGTACAGTCCACATCTATTCAACATAGCCCTGTGTTGGCTATCCAGATGGTTTTATGATGTGCAGACAAACACTCACACATCCCTCTCAGAGGCCAGTAACCACCAGATATGCACAGCTCTTCTGCACGGCCCAGTTGAACACCACCCCTCCAGACACACACACATGATGTCAGCCATATGGCCCAGCCTAGGCCTCTGGCAATCACACACCACACCCTGTACATGTGATGATACTTGTGCCACAACCCTGTTATCCATGCCATCAAAGCAGGGACATGCTCACATGGGTCTGGTGTACAAGCTGAATATGGTAAAGTGTAGCAATGTAATGCTGTGTAAGGTGCTGTCTGCTGGCAATAGTTATAGGTACACATCAAGGTGTATGTACCTTGTTAGCCATGATACACTATTGCTGTTAGTACTGCTGACTGACTGTAGTGTCACATAGTGTATTCTGTTTGTGTTCCATGTGTCTGTGTGTCTGCAGGCTGTGGGCCTGCTGACAAGTAGCAATGAGGAGTAAGGTGGAGTGGAAACACAGTGACCTTTTCATAGCCAAGGTACAGCTTTATATGCACATGTTTACCAGGTGTGTTTACATGCAACAGTGTGTGAGGGGCAATTGCGGCAGATAGTGTAGCCTTGCATACATACCCTAGACACAGCCAGCTAGTCTTCATACATGTCGCCTGGGTGTTCTGTAGGACTGCGGGCTCACACATACAAAGAAGTTTACTTGAGTACTGACACTAGGTCCCTCACAAGCTTAGCCATTACTTTAACTGCAACAGATTCAGCTATCAGCACCTGTTGCCCAGTCATTTCTGTCCCATCCACTAAACTGTCATGCAGCTGATGAGGGTATGACTGGTACTGTGTATAACAGGTTTGGGGTATGTATTCCTGACACAGGTCAGACTGTGTTAGTCTCACCTGACAATCAACAGCATGTGTGTCTGCTAACTCACATGCATGTCTGGCCTCTCATGCTGGTAGTGCACACAGAATCATAGTCCTGTACATAGGGCATCTGACGAAGGTCTGAGCACAGCCCCTACCTGCACAGTCTTACAAACAATAGTGCTAGATACATAACACAAATAGCACAGAGGTAATGTACTGTTTCAGTGTCTGCCACTACTATTCAAGGGGGTGACAATTGCAGGGGCTGTTAGGATTGCCAGTGGTGGGTTCAGAGGCCCTTATCATGTTAGAGCCATCACACACACACACACACACACACACACACACACACACACACACACACACACACACACACACACACACACAAGCACACACACATGCACACACACACCTCTGCATGGGGACATGCATTGAAACACACATGTACATGAAGGTGACATGTCTGAGAGTAGATGACCTACCCATCTATTAATGTACAATACACAGTGATATGACCATTGCATGCACCACAGTGGCTTGGTTTTAGAAACTGTGCAACTGTGCTTGTACGGTGGATGACATCTGTATGGGCTGACACTAGGTTGGCAATGGGGGAGTTCACAAGGTGGAAGAGGCACACAAAATGGTATACCCATCACATATACACACAATGCAGCTACAGGGGCTGTGCATGCAGAAACACATACACAGTTGCCAATAGACATAGTAGTAACCCTACGTATCCACTTGTATGTACTGTAGTGCTATGTACACATGACATGCTCCACATAGATTATATGCCTGGGACATAATACACAACCTCTTGCAACAAGTAATCTTCTGAATGTCTTCATGGATGATGGATGATGGGATAACCCACCAGAATTAGCGATAGGTCTCGTCTACTGCTCCTACAAACCTGCACAAGTGATAGAGTGACAGACTTTGTATCAGAATGAAGTGTCAGTCAGGTACGATGTCTGATACTGGCATGTGTGTCACTATGGAAGTGTATTGAGTGGGAACAGCCTCTCAATATTTAAAACTACAGACACACACACACACACACACACACACACACACACACACACACACACACACACACACACACACACACACACACACACACACACACACACACACACACACACACACACACAAGGTGAATTCCATTGTGTAATAGTACTGAGGTGGGGGGTATAATGCCTCATCACCTGCCTTTGTGCATGTGTGTGTGTGAGTGAGTGTGTGTGTGTGTGTGTGTGTGTGTGTGTGTGTGTGTGTGTGTGTGTGTGTGTGCGCATTTTTGATGGGTGTCATCATCCACAGCTCCAATGCATAGTCAGCATCCCCCCCACCAGATAACCATATGGGATGTTCCCCCTAGAAAATGCCTGGCACAGCTGTGAGGCATGCCAGATGTGGGAGTCATGATAACTACCAGGGCTGCCAGCACACATATTCATGATAATGCCCTGGGCATTGCACATGAACTGGCAGCTGGAGTGATAGCCCTAGCGGTTTGCATAGACTCTACCCTCTTCACTGGGTTGTGCCTTAATGTTGATGTGCGTGCAGTCTATGGCATCCAGTACCTCTGGGTAATCTGCTACATGGTGGAAGAGATGCATATTGCTGGTCCTCTCCTCACAGGTGCTGGGGAAATATATGTGCTCATCAGCATGTGTTTGCATGACATCCAGGAACTGGTGGAGTATCCTGGTTCCAGATGCCTATGATATACCCATGATGTCCCCAGTAGGTCTTTGCAAGGTACCTGTAGCTAGTATTCTTAAGGCTACACATACCTTGGTTTCAACTGGGATGGGTTCCCCTCTGTTGGCTCTGGGTCTGAGGTGAGGCTGGCACAGCTCACAGAGTTGCTGAAGTAAGTCCTTGTCCACCCTGTTGTGCTCTCGTATCTGCAGATCATGTAGCCCCTGGTAGGTTACCCTGAGTCTGAGCATGCTTCTCCTCCTCCTCGGTCTGGGATGGTTGTCAGCAGTATCCTCCTCACCAGTCTCAGCTGCTAGCACATACTGATGTATCAAACTGACAGCAGCCCCTAACATTTTGTCAGTTAAAATTTCCCCAAGTGTGTACGCCAGTGGTGTATGGAGGTGAAGCATATTTTGTGGAAGGTAATAGTAGAGAGGAAAGTGATTTCTGAAAACGTAATTCCTATAGCAATAACCCACGCCTGGGTGTGGGTAATGCTGGATTTACCCACGGTTGGCGTGGTTTGGTACCAAACAAAGACAACCGTGGGTAAATCCAGCATTACCACCAGAAGTGAGTTATTATATATTAATGACATTATTTTAGAAAAGAAATAATTACTTCTCTTAAATAATGGCATTGTATAATACCTCTTTGCTGCCCTTCCGCAGCTGTCTGGTGTTCCGCGGCAGTTCTGATGTACTGCGCATGCCTACGCAGTACATCAGAGCTGTGGGCAAAAGCAACGGAGAACGCAAGATCTCCGTTGCTTTTACTCGCTATGTTAAATGGGTTTAACATGGCGAGACAGCTAAAATAAGCAACGGAGATCTCCGTTGCTTATTTTAAACTGTCTATGTTAAACTCATTTAACATAGCGAGACAGGTTTAAAGATCTCCGTTGTGTCGCTATGTTAAAGGAGTTTAACATAGCGAGACAGCTTTAAAAAAAGCAACGGAGATCTCTGTTGCTTTTTTTAAATCTGTGTCGTTATGTTTTAAACTCTTTTAACATAGCGAGACAGTGTTTTATACTAACGGAAAAAGTCCGGGCGACCGGACCTTTTTCCGTTAGTATATTGAGGGATTTAAAACGGGCACGCTGGTTGGGCTGGCCAATCAGCGTGCGCGTTTTAGAGTAGGCATTGTATAATAGCAGTTTTCCCTTTATTTTATTTGTAATAGGTGGTAGGGAGAAGGAGGTGGATGTTAATAACTTGAGAACTCATGAGAGAGTGCTTGCAGCTCAGGCAGAAATATTAAAATTGCAGTCAAAAGAGACTGGAAGAAAAACAGGAAGAGATATTGTATGAATATATAAAAATAGCTTTGGCAGGATGTGAGGTAGGTACTTTTGAGTGTTTTTATTTATTTTTTTATATGGGATTAGGATTACAGAGGACAATAGATGAAGGACCAGGATGATAGTTGGGGCTCTGTTTTCTGATGCAATGTCTTGGATTAATTTGTGTTGGTGTGATTATGATTAATATAATCAATACTCTTCTTGCATTGGATGTGCTACATTGCTACTCTGCTGCACTGGGTTAATTGTTATATGTATAAATTAAAAAAATGAAGTAGAAAATAATATACCAGATTACTGAAAGAAACTGAAAAACATTGAACAACTAGCTACGTATGTTACAATATAAACCAATGACATAAATAATTCATGCCAACAAGCATGGATAAACATATCCACAAAACACACCCTTTCACAATATAAGAGGTAGAAAGCATGCTAGTTTCCCAGCATAAAAATATATTCATCACCTCTCAACAGAGCATAAAAACTTAACACAATGCAACATAACACAAAATTTACATGAAGTAAAACATAAGCAACACTGATTGAGAAAACCAAATATTCACATAAACAACATAAATAAATAATCAAAAGCCACCCTAAAACCTGAACTGCACTTATGCAACAGGACAAAACTAATCAATGTACATAACACAATAAACACTAAAACTACTTCCTTACGCAACTGTAAAACACAGGCTCACAAACTCCACAATATCATGCAAACCAGAGCAATAAATTAACCAGTAACAAGCAGAATACTGAAATGCTAAGTGGTAGTATGAAGCACTATTCATTATGATCCAGTATGTTTTTATTTCCAGTAGTTGCAGAGAACATGACTGCAGCAGAATTTTAAATGTATCGCTTTGCACAATGCATATGCGATACAGATCTAGCCACATTCCATTCAGTTACGTAAAATAAAAATCATGACAAATCACAGTTTTGGGCTAAACATTTATAAATGTCCATTGATAACTTACATACTTGCAGACCATCCTCCAAAATCACATACATTATGATAAACAACTTACTTTTACACATGATTACATCTACCTCTGCCTGCAGTAATATACGTACAGGTATGTTGGTCTGGGTCACTTGATATGTGCACATGGAAAGAGCAAAATAAGTAAATAAATGTACAAAGAAAACTACGCATCTCTGCTAAATGCAACCTTAAAAAAGCCCTGTAGTCTGCCAAAGAATAATACATAAAAAAGAAATAATCCCAATGCAGATGGTTACACATATGTTGCAGAAATCAATGAAAAGTACACCACAAGAAAGAAGCAAAAAAAAAAAAAAAAACAGAAATAAACACTAACAGAAAAATGCACTTAAATTCCTCACCAGAAAAAAAAAATATTACCGAGCAACAATCCACTGACATTGGTAAAAATGATTTTATACAAATAAAGCTACACAGAAAATAAGGACTCT
This sequence comes from Protopterus annectens, assembly GCF_019279795.1. Taxonomy (NCBI): domain Eukaryota; kingdom Metazoa; phylum Chordata; order Ceratodontiformes; family Protopteridae; genus Protopterus; species Protopterus annectens. The sequence continues at coordinate 1,192,452,438 of NC_056729.1, read as the reverse complement.
GAGAAATAATAATGAATTATCTAAAACTCTACTAACTTCATTTCCTGGCCCATGTTTTTCCATCTTATCAGAGTTTGTACTCCCAAGATGTGGAGTGACATTGCTATTTATGTAAAATTTATTCAAAGGCTTTATACACTGATATTCCTCATGATAGCGACCTTTATCTCTTAGATATTCACTTGAATATCATGAGCTGTATCCTTTGGAATTTAATGATCTTCTGTTAAAATTGTCTGAAATAGTTTTGACTTTAAATCTTTTCTTTTGTTTGTTTGTTTTGCTTCTTTTTCTTTCATCTGTAAATGTTATTTACAGTTGATGGGTACTACTATGAGTGTTGCACTTCTACTCATATATATTGACCTCAATGTTGTTTTAATTAGTATATATTTATGATAGGGCGGCCATGGTGGTGCAGCAGTTAGCATTGTCACCTCACAGCAAGAGGTTCTCTGGTTCAATCCTCGGCTGGGGTGCCTTCTGTGTGGAGTCTGCATGTCCTCCCTGTGGCTGCGTGGGTTTCCTCCAGGTACTCCATTTTCCTCACACATCCCAAAGACATGCTGTAGGTGGATTGGATACTCTAAATTGGCCCTAGGCATGAGTGTGTGCATGTGTGTGCCTTCCATGGAAGGTTGGGTGCTGGGCTGGCAACTCGACACTGTAAAACTCTACTGCCAATCATTAGCAGACAGGTGATCCACTGTAGCGACCCCTAACTGGGAAAAGCCGAATGAAGAGGAAGTAGAAGGAGTATATATTTATGATAGTAACAATATCTTTTCAACATATAAGTATATGGCATAGATACCTGGATGATGTCTAGTTAATTTGGAAAGGCTACCTAGATGAAATAAAGAAGTGTTCAACACCTAAATGTACTTTACTAAATGTAAACAGTTTTGCCATCTAATTTGTTCCAATGGCAAAACTCTTTTCTTTCAAGTTCTTGGATGACATATAAAAGCTATAGATAGTATTTGGAATAGTGAATTATATAGAAAGCCCTTGAATAAATCATTGATTTTGTATAATGCCAGTTGTTATCCCTTACATTTATTCAAAAATATATAAAAATCACATTTTTTGGGGTCAAAGAGTATTTGTAGTACCAGTGAAGACTACACATTGGCAACCTGAGTCTTGGAACATATGTTGTTGTACAGAGGATATAACAGATTTACTTGGAGGAAATGGCAATCATAGGTTAGTAGCTTAGAATGTAGAGATATGTTGCAATAAATAAGATCAAAAGCAAATAATTTGGATACCGTTAGATTCACCATGATCTACAGAACCAATAGTTTTTGAATATGTATGTCTATTCATGTGTGTGACAATCAGATGACATTCTTTGGGTTAGCTGGGTGTTATGGAAAACATGCACTCTACCTTGCTTCAATAATTGCTCAGTAACAGTCTAGAAAAAAAGGAAAGTTGCCTCATTGACATGAATAGCAGACAATGTTTTTACCAATCTGAAAATAAAGTTTTCATAGTTTATATTTTAATTTTTCAGTTCATATCTAATATTAGCCTTTCCAGACAAATGACAGACCTTAGTCATATTTACTGGCTCCTGAGACATAAGCCTAGATGCAGTGTTATAATATGTAATTGATGGGGAAGAATATCCTATATATATATATATATATATATATATATATATATATATATATATATATATATATATATATATACATAAATATATATATATACATAAATATATATATATATATATATATATATATATATATATATGTGTGTGTGTGTGTGTGTGTTTTTCAGTTGAAAATTAAGTAGATCAGAAACCATGTATTCCACCACTGAGAGGGAATGTTTAGTAACAAAGCTAATGGTATCTTTGTTAAAATATTGCCTCCTTATCTGTGAAATTATACTTGTCACAGAACATGCCCACTCGAACAAGAGGATCGACAACAGAAAGGGAATACAGAACTGTCAATGGGCACTTTCCCTGCAACCTTTTAAGTTTGGTAAAAGACAGAACTTGCACAAATCACCATGATGCCAAAGTCCTGTCGAGGGGTCATAGACCATTTTTTAGGCTTGAAATTTACGGCTTCAAGCTTGAGGGAAGACAGGGTTAGTGTACAAAAGTGAGGTGGTTCTTAAAACATTCATGTGTCAAACTGATGTAAATAAAGGAAACAAAAGTTGAAAATACAACTTCTGCTTTTGAAAAATTATGGAAATATCGTTAATACCAAAATGTAATTAGAACTGCTGCTATACGTAATAAGTACCGTTAAGCAGTAGGTGGAGATGATTCCTACACAGTTAATTTAATATGTCTTTAGTAAACCAACTAGTTGACTGATGTATAAGACAAAGGGCTGCAGCTCCGTCAATTTTGAAAAGCTGGCATGTCTTAGAGGGTGGATTGTATGGATAGAACACTGTGCTGGTTACAGCAATGCAGTAAAAAGTGCTGTGGATTATAAGTGAGGTAACCTGTATATCGTAAGGAATCTGGAGAGCTTACCTGGGAGCAGCTATGTGACATAAATGTTGATTCCAAGCTAAGAAAGGAATTGCTGGACCTGAAGTGAGAGACTGTGTCCCTTTGTATATAGGACTCTGGGACTTTAAAAGAAAGAAGGTACTTTGTATAGTTTTCTTTGGTTATTTCTAAAGAAAGTTAACATTCTTTGATGTACTTGTTTTACCGAGAAACATCTGCATCACTAAATGTTGTTTTACAGTAAAACTGTTTATATATTTTTTAACTTGTGGACTTTGGTAAATATATACCACTGATATATCTGTAATGGCAGATATATATATATATATATATATATATATATATATATATATATATATATATATATATATAGAGAGAGAGAGAGAGATGAAAGAGTGTTTTTATTAGCTGAAACTCCCAAATGTTGACATCTATTTTGTCATCACACAGATGGTCAACAAGTGTTGAGACAGAAACAGTCCCTGGGGTTGTAAAATATATACATATATACACACACAATTCATTATGTATCTTTATATATATATATATATATATATATATATATATATATATATATATATATATATATATATATATATATATATATATATATATATATATATATGTGTGTGTGTGTGTGTGTGTGTGTGTGTGTGTGTGTGTGTGTGTGTGTGTGTCTGTGTAACTTTTGCAATTTCCTTGTGGAGTACATTGTGGAAAAGGGTTGACAAGGATTATCTTCATCTCCTGAATATACAGATCAATAAATCATCAGTTGCACACATTTTATAAGTAAACAGGTCTTTATTCATTATGAAGTTTCTTCTACATTTTTGTTGTTTATACATGTGAACAGAAATACTTTTTCCCTGATAAAATATGGCACTCCACATTCTTCATTGGATAGTAATTTGTGACATAGTGTCAAGTACTACTAAATTCTTATGTTGCAGTTCACAGCATCATATACAATAGTCACTGATGGAGTTTGTACATTTGAATTGACTCTATACACATGCTGTCCTTGTGTGAATTTGATCTAGGATGCTAAAATGGTAAAGTAGAAATAACACAATGATTCATTGTGCATTGATCTGCATTATGATAACTCATAACTGTTAACATGACTTTGTCAATGCTCAGTAGTTTCACTGCAATAGGCTTTGCTAATATTTTACTCATATGAGTTTTAAACAAAAGTGTAAGGCTTGTATTTAGCACACTAGTGACTGACATTCTTTTATTTGATGTCTAAAGATTGTGATTTTGATATTGTGGAGATGTTTCTTTTCCCCTGAGAGAGAGTAACCTTACAGTTAGTATGTATAAGTACATTGCTTTGGGTGATGCAGCTCCCAGACGTGGGTTGCAGGGTCCGCACCTCCTACATCTGTTATATTTTTGTCTGTTATTTTTAGTTGTGATTGTTTGCAATTCAGAGTTTGTAATTTTAATTTTATTATAATTATTAGAATCACTCATACAATGCTCTCAGTTTCAATAGGGAACGTTTCTCAGCATCATTTAGGGCAAAAATACATTGCAAGCTATGTCTACCAAGTGTTATTTTCTTACACAAATCTTCCACAGCTAGTGCAGTAGTTTACCAAATGGCACTTGTCCAAAAATGTATTTTATTTTTTATTTATTTTAAATTTGTTTACTGGGAAAGCCCGACTAGACAAAATGTCCTTTTTCAGGGGAGGCAATTGGAAAAAAATCTCCACATTTATATATAACAGCATGATACATATGCAATGTATGTATAAAATGTTCAACTAAGTTTTCATCACTGACATACTATTTGAAGAAATAATATGTCATTGGCGAAATAAATTTCAACATTAAAAGTACCTTAATGCAAGTATAAAATCTAAATTATAACATAGACAACAAATCTATGAGTGACACCTCATCTAGCATAACAGTGACTTTACTTAAAATGCTGCTTCAATTAAAAAAAAAAAAACATATCAGATGTAGAAGGAGCTTCAGACACTTCACCACTATATTTAATGTGATCATCTGGGAGTTGGCTGAACGAGAGGAAGACAATCCCTCCACGCATTCAAATTTGATCTGAATGACATATTTTGAATAGTTTTGAATGTCTCACACTTCTGTTTTGATATAGCATCCTTATTCTCATCTCTCCCATGTGAATGCTCTGTTGCACCCATATTCTATCAAACTTTAACTCAGATGGTGTTGTCAGGGAAGTCTGGGAATAGCAACAGTTGGTGAATCATACTATAATAACTTCCTTGCTGACAGGTAACAGCAAATACCTCCTCAACAAGATACCAGTCTTCACAGAACTCTGATTCATAGTAAAACCACAGAACTATACAATATAGTAGTAGGGAGGGCATTAGGACCATAAGTATTAAAATATGGATATCGGAGTCCAGTGAGTTGATAACTGTTATTTCTTGAAGAATTAATCTATGCTTTAAGAAACATCACTACATGCATTGTTGCTGTCTTTCTTGGTGTGTTACCATCTCCCAAAGACTTGCTCTGTAAAGCGAGGAAGATCTGCCAGGGGAGTTGGAGGAGACAACCAGCATGGAAGTTCATAATTATTCATCAGATGTCATTTTATCAACATCTGAGACACAATAAATGAAGCAACTAGAAGTGATACTGACACAAAGCCGTATAATCACAAACCAGAACATTGAAAAACACTCCAAAGAAACAAAAATAAACATAATGCTTTGCAGGGAACTGGAGTTCCCTTCACTATTCAGTATGATGATCCCCTCAGTCAGCTGTTTGTCTTTTGGCTTTTTCCCGGTTAGGGGTCGCCACAGCGGAACTCCGGTCCACTAATGACTGGCAGTTGGTTTTTATGGTGTCGAGTTGTCAGCCTAATGCCCAACCTTCAATGAAGGCACTCCCATTCCACACATGTCTTTCTAATGCCCACTTGAACGCGGGGAGGACATGCAGACTCCACACAGTAGGCACTCCCAACCCAAGCCGAGAATTGAACGGGAGAACCTCTTGCTGTGAGGCAACAATGCTACCGCTGCACCACCACCCCCTCAGTCAGTAAATATATTAATTCTAATGTTGCAAAGAAAATGTATTTATTAAAGACCACCTACTTTTTCTATTTATACCAAGCCACCTGGTGGCATAATCAGTATACACAGTAGTAGAAGGCATGCTTAATGAAGGGGAACCAGGGAAAATTATTCATCAGCAGCTTAAACATTCATGAAAACATGCATGATGGACCAGTTCTAGACAAAATGATGTGCAATAAAAGTAGATTCCACCTCTACAAAGAGACCAGTCACAAGTGGATTCCCCCATGGATCAGTCCTTGGACCACTCCTTTTTGACATTTACTTCTCAGATGTCAAGGCCAATGTCAGTGGGCTCTTGCTGACTAAATTTTCAGATGATTGCAAATTAGGAGCTGTCATTGAATCTCACACTGACACAAATATTCCCCAGGAGGGGCTGACAGAGAAAAACAACTGGTGTCAGAGCAATGGACTAAAAACTAAATGCCAAGAAATGCATAATAGTATCCTTTTGGAAGTCATCCATCCCTGGTACCTATCAAATTGACAACACACCCCTTAGAGGTGACATAGCAGTTAGGGACTTAGGGACACACATAGATAGTATCTAGCCTTTGATCATCACGTGTTTACAGTGGTGAGGAAATCATTCTATGTTGCCAATTTATAAACAAAGGTATGGCATCTAAGTCCAAGGAAGTCATTGTTCCACTGTATTCAGCATTCATCAG